>NW_025777181.1:0-161185 GCF_021130785.1 Homalodisca vitripennis | reverse complement strand
GGTTTGGTTCAAGATTTCGATCGTAATTTGTTAGTATAAGAACTTTTCCAAGTATTTATAGAATAATGAAATATTGTCAAATATAATTCCATGAAATATACATGATAATAGAATGGGCAATGTAAAGTTTCTTACCAAAATCCTTTTAAGCACGCATTTTGTAGCTGACCTTCGGTTGAAACTCTTTCACTATTGTTTATCAAAACAATTTTCTGTCTGTCTGTCTATCTGCTTCATTTCTACTATAGGAAAACTGAGTTTCAGTAATGTTGTGTGACTCTCTATAGGATTTTTTTAGCGGTTAACGAATATTTCTTCATGGTCTTATGAATAATCATGATGAGAATGATAAGGTGGAAGAATAAATACATTTGTAAATAATTGCACACAATTATATATACTTATTCCATCTGACATGGACGTTGGGGGACAAGATTTCATTCAAGGGCATCCTTGCGTTGCTCACGCAACTTCTTAGTTTACAGTATGTTTTATTATTTGAACATAGCTATGGAATATAACTTAATGAAAATGTTTCACTACTTAGACAAAAACATGTCGATGATGGTGAATGTCCTAACCTACCGATTGGCTGAACGTAATCATTTAAGGCAATTTCTTGTCTGTCCGTTTGTCTAACAAAATGTATAGCAAGCTAATATGTACGAACATAGGGCACCTTGAGGCCCTGGATCATTTGTCAAGGATACGTAAACAAGACGATCTTATGACTAAGCATTATTGATTTATGTCGTAAGACTTTCCCAACCGTAAGTTCAGTATCCAAGAAGTACTGTTATATACAGTGGAAACATTTATTAGTTTTTTAATATTATTCTTGTTTTAATCAATTACCAGTTAGGTACATTGGATAGGCTCATATTTATAAAAATCAGACATCTTAATGGAATACACGTTTTTTAAAAACATAAAAAAGTCAAAACATTTTTTAATAGCAACCTTTGTTGCAAAGTAAAATATTTAAAAAATCTATTACAGGTCATTTTTTTGTATTCAAGTTTTATTATATCTTGCGCCGTGTAATAATGACGTTTAAAAACTAATTTTATTATGTTATGTATTAATGGGAAATTAACACCATGTATTCAAAACAGGCGCCATTGTCCTTAAACACTTCTCCAGCACTTAGGTAAAAAATATGTACCATGTTTGGTATTCGAGTACTTTGATGTAGCCTGAGAGAGATTTTCATATCCACGTACTAAACAGAGAGATGCTTTGAGACCCTAGATCCTTTGTCAAGGATACGTAAGAAAGACAATATTGTGACTAGGCATTATTGATTTAGGTAATGTTATAAATATGGGAAACTCTATTTATTAATTTTAAACATTAATGCTTTTTGATAGATTTACCAGTTAGATAGATTAAATAGACATCTTGACGGAATATAAATGGCCATCATAATATGCAATATACCGTGAGCTAACAACTACCGTATTTGTAGTCAGGTCCAGATTGAAGTTTGGTGCAATAGTTGGACAATAGCACATAGCTTGGATGAGGTTTAAATAATGTTAATTCATCGAACATTTTTAAATAGCGGAAATTCTTATTCATGCAAACATTTTCATTAACAATATCTTCCAAAACATAGCCATTATTCATTTTGCGAATCACTTCAAGATATCAAGAATGCGACCGTTCAAATTTGGAAAAAAAAAACTACATATCTGGACTAAAGCCTAGTGACATTGCGTGAGTACAATTGTTAAACGTTTTAATGACGAGACATAATTGTTTATTACATAAATTTATTGAAGTCAATAGCTACTATATTGTTTAATTAAAAATATGCAGTAATAACAAATAAAGCTATCAGGTAATTTTTATATTTATAAATTTCAGCTTTGTGGACTATGCTAATATATTTTAAGGCTCTAAAATAATTACCATACACCTATAATAAGATATAACATTTTGTGCTATCGAAGACTCAAGTGCTGCACTCGTAAAATGCAGACACCATCGTAAGTTGGAAATTGTGAAAAAATGCCGAATTTCGTTTCAAACATTTTTATTATATGAAATTAAAAACTTTATTTCATAATATTAGAATGGTTGATAGTTTTATGTAATATAAAAGGCATTATTAGAATGGTATGGAAAGCATATTATCTTAATTAGAAACAAAGTGTCAGATTTGCTGTGGTATATTGTGTGCTATCTAGATTGTTCCTAGAATACGATTAATTTAATAGTGTACATGGAAACAGCAGTCACTACCATATTTATATGTATATACTATATATAAATATATATATATATATATATAAGCGCATACTTTCTATTGTGATTTAACTTTCCGGATCCCTATGATTTCCAGTAACAAGTTTTGCAAACGCGCACACACATACACTACTATTGTAAGACAGAAACGAACACACTTGCTTCGAGCCCTAATTTGAAACTGAAGAGAATCCCAAAATAGGAATTACAAAAAGACCTGCAAACTTGAATCACTGCGATTTTACAATACTTTCATGTATACTAAGTTTATAGGGAATAAGATAAACCAAACAGTTGTCAATTTGTTTACAAGTGAAGTATGGAAGACTGTGCGATTCATTTATGGAAGTGATTCACATTTATATTACAATCTAATTTACCAAATTATTACTACTGTCATGAGTAATTTTAGTTATATTAAAATTATTAACTATTATCATGTAAACATATACTAAAACCAATTAATATAAGTATGCCATTCTGAAAACAACAATTTCTTAACCAAATTGATTTAAATATTATAAATACAACAATACATTACCTAGTGTATGTGTAGTGTGTGTATTAGTGTGAGTGGGGCGACTTCCTGCCGCATTGGCCGCATCACCCTGTAACAATAAAAAAACAAGATAGCATGTAATAGTGTATCATGAATAAACCATAGAGTTTCCAAAACCAATATAATTATAGAAATATACCTTCATTAAATAAATATTTTTAATATTAAGTATATTCATGGAATAAAAAATATGGAAAATTAAGTCTAATATTAGCAGACAAATTTAGTTACCATAATATATCATGGTAAAACCATACAGGTTCCAAAACCAATTATAATTATAGAAATATACGTTATTAAAATAAATAGGTTTAATACTAACTATATGCATGGAACAAATATGTAAACTTAAGTATAATATTAACTCATAAATTTAGTTACCTTAATATGTTGTGTAGTGGAGAATTATTGTTCTAGTTAAATGTAGTTCTACACGCACCACATGCTTTCACACTTTTCCATTCAATCATCAGTCATACTTTGTGTGTTTTGCAACACACGTGGAGAAGTGTTACGTGATAATGTCAAAGAGGGGACTTCAAGCCAACGCAGGACCGAAGCCACCTGAAAATAATCAGAACAAAGCCCTGGAATCACAAAAATGACATCAATCAGTATCCTGCTTTATTTATAATACCTCATAAAATAGTGTTACAAGTCATAAGCTTTGACTAAAACTGTAGTTTCAGAATGGCATTAAATTTACACCTGAAATATCCCAAATACTTACAGTACTGCGTCACCTCGCATTGAGGATAAGAAATATAGCATGCTGAAACATGATTTCATATTAATAATCAAAACATAATGAGTAAATTACTAAACTAAAAATTAGCATAGATAACATTGTAGTGGTGTAAATACAGACAGACAATATGTAACGAAGGAAATTTATATGAGATCCATTAAAATGTAACTTATAAAACTTCTAATAACCAACCTTGGCAGGGATTGGGACTGCCTGTGCTTAAAACAGTTGCCGTGCCTCCACCACTGTTACCAGAACCAACAGCAATGGCTGCAGTGAAACTGTTATGCGCACCCAGGTTAGAGCATTACATGGTACTAGGGCCAGCCCTTGGGCAGGTCGTCGCCCTTCCACCATGTAATACTCCCCTCCCTTATTAGGTTGATTATTTGAGACATTTAGCTTACGTCACTTGTGCTGCAATCTACCACAGACAATATGCACTTCCTCGAAAAGAAAATGATTTAGATCCCATATATTCTCACTAAACGTATTAATCTTTACAGTATAAATACTTGATAAAAGAGTTAAATGATTTCAGACTGCATAATCTTTAATTATTATTAAAGTCCTAATAGATTAGGACAAGAAAAAAATATTTTTATTTGACACACCGGTTGATATTAAAAGGAAATATATTCTATTCTCGGTTGCAATTTAAGTAATATAAATATAGAGGTTACTCCTTATTTAGTTCAATTTGATCTTGAAGTACACTCCTAATTGCACCCAATCTTTCAATTGCACAATGTGCTGACTTGAAAGATGTGTCAATATTATTAAAGATAAGTTTGATTTAATATTATTAGGATTTAATAGGATAAGACTTCTACGTTCACTACAAATACTTTAAGACTAATGCTAAACATTGGATTTACATTTACATAAAAATTAAGTACACAACAGTTAAAAATTACTAAATATTGAAACCGTTATAATTTAGTTTCTATAGAAAATTTCTAACACAGATTTACTAACGTCCTGGAATCTATCTTTTTATTACACATTTTTAAATAATATCCTCCCCCCTAATAATTTCCGTCCTGTTCTCACTGATGTTGTGTTGGAAGTTAGCCCACGACCACAGGTAGCGGACACACAGGTAGGGTCTACTACCTTTACCAACACCCTGGAGGTCTTTTATGGACAAACAAACTGAGGCAATACATTGATGACGTCAATGAAGACACAACGAGAAAAGACTTGCGGTTGAATATTTATTTAGGTTCCAGAAGTGGAAAACAAAATTGTGTGTGCTGATATCACAGGAGATTTGAAAACTTAACCAGTAAATGCACGTAACCCAGTCAGTACGGCATCAGAGCTTTGGGAGTCAAGTCGTGGATCACTATTAGCCGCTAGTTTTCTCGCACGAATGTAATTCTACCATTATTTTTTGTATATTTAGATTTAATGCAGATAGTAAAGAACAAAGATTGATGCTTTTAAAACATAATCGTCTAGTGCAGCTCTTAAAACATTGTCTAATTTATTGAATCAGATAGTACAGGTACAACGCAGGGTGACCTACGCGTGTTCATATAAAGCTTATAAATGACACAATTAATCTGAGTTTACTGGTTGACCTGGAAGAAATCGATTGTCAACCACGCTACGTTTAGAAGAATCAAAACGATACAGCATCGAAAGGGATACAAAATATCAAGCTGGGATCTTTCCTTAAAAATTTTCCTGGAACTTTATACTTTATACTAACATTTAGGTAATATTTTGATCACTGTCAGGCAATTAAAAGGGAGAGAACATCGTTAGTTAAAATGTGTAAATATAATTTATAATATATTTACTTGTCTGGGGGAAGTTTTTTAGTGTGTAAAGCGTAAGAAATATTATTTTAGAAAAAATTAATTATGTCATATTATTTTTTATAACCCTATTGATACTTTGATATGTCGATCACCACTACAACTCCCAATACTTATAACTTTTTTTCTAAGATAAAAACTTTCCCAAAACTTTAAAGAACCAAATTAAGTATTTGAACTGTAACATTTGGCTCTGAAATACTGAACGTACACTACTTAAAACAATAAACAAGTGAAGAAATACTTTTAAAAGTAAATATCATAAGGAAGAAATTTTAGAACAGTTTCTGGCAACAAGCAATGGTGGCGCCAATTTAACAATTAAATACGTTCATTATTACATTACAACTCGTAACGTTTTTCTCTTTCTTTGAGTGTGTCTACTTTGATATACACACTTTTATTTACTGTAAAAAACCAAAATTAAGAACGTCAGGGGAAATAAATATAAATGTTGATTGTGAAATTGTATAACTTCATTGAATTTTAATTTGTTGCAAATATTTAATCTACTTTACCGCCTCAGCGGTAGTGATAATAACGCACATGTATGTGGAGTACTGCTTGTTGCCTGTACATTAAATTACATACAGTTAAATATACAGTAAAATAAGTAGGTTATAGTACTTGTGCTGTTCTACGGGTAAATAAGTCAAAGACATGAGTTGCTACAATCTAAACTCAAGACGTAATTGTTTAACACTAATATTCAGACAACATATACAGCCATACATACAAGGCAACATCTACGTGAATCGTATTCAATGAAAATTGTGATGTTTTGACTTATCCATTTGAAGACTATCCCAGCCAAAATGACAGAGGTTCAGCCGTGGTGTTCTGGTCATTAGTCGAAAGAAGACTTCATGTTAACTCAGCTAAATTTTTCGTATCAACTTGAAGCCAAATTACTTACGATGCCACTGTCCTAAAACATTTTTCAAAGGTGTTAGTTTATTAAATTGTGTTTTCATGGTAACGAGGAATAATTATTGTTTGTTAAGAAATAGAACAATTGTAAAGCTGATTAATAAAGAATAACAATTAATTGTAACTCAATTTATCCAGAAGATAAAGTTAATATCGATATCAGTTTACAAGGAAGGTTGGAACCTCTCACACACTTATACACTCACGCCACACATAACCAACATCTATCTCTCGCTTCCTCTCCCCCCTCTCACCCCGTCATCCCGTCCCTAAATTTACCACCATCAAAAGACAATCTCTCTCAACACACAATCCTACAAAGTTACATCATGACACTATTATACGCCAACCCACTGTAAATACTCCTGATGAACATAGGATCTACAATAAAGCTAATTTATATACAAAGAAGTTATAATATATTGTAATGCAGACTTATCTATGTTTATTAGCCACAAGGTTACTCTATTTTTATAAGTGTCGGGTTTTGTAAACACTTGGTAGCCTAAAGCCATCTGGAAATTAAAGAAAAAATATATTTACAGTGTATTGTGAATTCGTGCAATTGATGCTTCTCCAATTTTGGGGCAATAATCCCAGAGAACACTGCCAATCTGGTCGATTAACTATGACTTACTTGGTTGAAAATATAACTGTGGGGTTTTTAATATGTACATTGTAATGTTTCGAACATATAAATGCCTAACGTTAAAAATCCTTAAATTCAACAAATAACAATTCAGAAGGATAAAACGGTTTTTTTTCAAGGCAGCTTTAATAATTGCTTTTTAACGATTTCTTATGGTAACAGCGAGCTCTTAAATAATGTCCTATCCCAATTAATAATTCCTTATTGCAGAATATATTGTACGAACGCGTAATAATCCAGTTATAGTAGATCAAATGTTAATATAATACAAACTTTAAAAATTAAAAATTGTTTTCCTTATCTTACTTGTTATATACTGAATATGAGCCGTTCATTTCAACCGATTATCAAAAACTAAAACTAAATACTTGTATTCAGATAAAGCTCTACAAATTCACACTACATACAGCCAGCTACTCCGCCGCGAGTGCGAAGCCTCAGGTGCAAAATTTCCGGATCAGGACCCGTCCGAAGCACCACTGCCATGCACTTTGTCTTTTTAACGTTGATGGTGAGTCCATTTTTGTGAAAGCAACACTTAAAATTCTTCAGACCACGCTCAGCCGTCCCATACACCTCTTGCCAGTTGAACCCCTCGAAACAAAGAGCTGTGTCATCCGTATATAAAAATATCTTATTATATTCCATATTAATTTTACCAAAATGTTTTATATATATATCAAGAATAATAAGAAATGTTCAATACTATTTTACTATGGAGTGTAAATATAAAAACATCACTTACTAAAAATAAAACAAAAACCTGTTAATGTATAGGAAACGTTTCGCACAGAATCTGTGAAAGTAAGTTTTCCCTAGAAATATGTTCGGGAAAACAGGCTTGAATTTAAAAAAATTCTTAATATACGATTTTTGGACTGTTTAATCATATTGCATAGGTTGGTTAGAAAATAAAGTACATTGAATTAAAACCATTACAACGTAACGACGAACTTAAACATGCTTTTCAGTTATTTTTTAAAATTATTAATAAGGTAAAAAAAATACAAATATGGTCTAACCTAACCTGAGGAAAAATTATTATTTAAATTTTTTAATTTAATCCTGTACTAAAAGCTTTTGGAAATTAAATTTAAATATCTTACAAGTAAAAGGATTGTTACTTTAAGTCCAAATTACTGAACAGTTAATAATTAATACACAGTCTTTTAACTGATTATAGAAAGTAATCTCCTGTCCATCTATCATAACGAATACAATGAATTAAGTATGAAATTATTACTAAGTCTGCCAAGATACATTATTAAGTCCAGCCAAACTAATCAAAGCATTATGTAAAGAGATTTTGTAAAACTTGCGGATCTCTCTACAACATGTTTAACAACCAACCACATGTTCAGGTTCTAATCTTTGAGCAAAACAATAATAGAATACAACAGAATGAATTACTCTAATTTATTTAT
This sequence comes from Homalodisca vitripennis, assembly GCF_021130785.1. Classification (NCBI taxonomy): domain Eukaryota; kingdom Metazoa; phylum Arthropoda; class Insecta; order Hemiptera; family Cicadellidae; genus Homalodisca; species Homalodisca vitripennis. The sequence goes on along the minus strand of NW_025777181.1, from coordinate 152,799 downwards.
TTATTGTGTCGCCTTTTATATTTTTTCATAATTTTGAACTAATACTTTAGTCTTGTAAAAAATCTAAACCATGTAAGGAATAAATAAATTAATTATAAGTAATTTATTCTTAGTTGAATAAAAAAGTAAATAAATATAAAATTAAACTGATACAACGGAGTACCAAGAGCCTCGACAAAGTGTAACTAGTAAGCTATTTTAGGACTTTCATTTGACTTTTTATCCCTCTTATCAATATAATTAAACTAGAAATTACATACCTACCACAAAGTCTGGTTTGCATGTACAAAAAGCCATTTCTTTCTAGAGTTTTCGCAGACTGTTTTTCTTTTGACCTTTGACTCCATTCTGATCATCCCAGAAACAAGAGGACCTTGTGTATGAAGTCTAAATCCCTACACCTTTTTATCGAGGGTTCCACAGACAGAAGGATTGCAACACGATTTCTGTAAAACCCTATCGGGTGCTAGTGACATTGTAATGAAAAAAATTTGTAATATGTGTATGCAAATGAAAAAAGGGTTTCAATAAACAAAAAAATTGCTAAAGTTGCAGTAAAATACTGCACATCATAAACCTTATATATTGTATAAAGCTAGTGAATGATTATTAATGGCACTCCACTCAGCCACACTGGTGGAGAAGAGATATAGTTACGCATGTAAATATATATATATATATATATATATATATATATATATATATATATATATATTGTATAAAGCTAGTGAATGATTATTAATGGCACTCCACTCAGCCACACTGGTGGAGAAGAGATATAGTTACGCATGTAAATATATATATATATATATATATATATATATATATATATATATATATATATATATATATATAGCAGAATTAGAATATAAGTCCATTACAGAAAGTTCTATTTCAAAATAGATAATGCATTGCCAGTCATCTACTGGAATTTCATAACATAAATAATTTTATTAATGAGAACATGTTTGTTCTATTTTCAGAAGAAGTAGAATTGGATCCAACGCGGGAAATAATTATTGCCCAAATGGTAGTGGCCAAGCTAAGAAACACTCCAGAGTGTCAGTTGGTATTTCTTAAAAAATCTATCCTTTGACTCTAATTTCTATATAATAATTTGTATGTAGTAAAATAGTGTGTTCCAAACACAGTATAACATAACGAAACATCGTTTATCCTAGCAACATGCTTGCTCGACCATCTTGTTATTTTATTAAAAATGTTCACATAAGACCAACATATAACGTTACTATAACGCTCATCTTATTCACGCTGAGTGACATTTGAAATTAAACTATTCGATTTATGGTGCGAGAATGTTTCCATCATTAAAATATAAAATACTTTGAACACTGTAAATTTAGGAACTAATAATGAAACGATATATTCCAACTAAGCTACACTTCATATTTGGCCAGAGCATCAGTAAACATACCCATATAGTTAGTATTTGTTGCTAAACATATGGTAAGACCTTTAGTAGAGATCTCCGGAAAAATTACTAACCTTGATAACACATTATAAACGAGGCGATAACAAACACACTTATTACATTTACAGCACAACATGTTTTTGCCACTGGTAACACAGAAATTTAAATACACCTTTACGCGTCACCATAGTCATATTCCACTTGGGATAAAGCCTCCTGCTCCTTTTTCAAGAACTTCACTATTAAATATTTTTAAAGGTCCATTAAAATCACTATTAAGATAACAAGATAAACTAATTGAACTCCTTAACTAACAATTGCCATGAGTAATTATAACTAACAATTGCCATTAGTAATTATAATTACATTATGATTAAATCTATTCTCTACAAACATATAATCAGTCAATTAACATTATTGTGCCATTCTGAAATAACTATTGTAGCCAAACTAATAATAAACTGTTTAACTAGAACAATACATTACCTAGTGTAAGTGTCGTGTGTGTATTAGTGCGAGTGGGGCGGCCTCCTGCCACATTGACGACATCACCCTGTAACAACCAATAAAAACAGCATATAATAATGTATTTTAAACCAAAAAGTTCCCAAAATCAATATAATTATAGTAATATAGCTTAATTAAATAAATACTAATAATATTAATAATATTCATGGGACAAATATTTAAACTTAAGTCTAATATAAGCAGATAAATTTAGTATACCTTAATATGCTGTGTAGTGGACAATTATTGTTTTAGTTAAATGTAGTTCTACACGCACTCACTCATTCACACTTTTTTTCCATACGACCAACTTTCATACTTTGCGTGCTTTGCAACACACGTGAAGAAGTGTTATATGATGAGAGTGTCACAGAGAGGACGTCGGATCAACGTAGGACCGAGGCCACCTGAAAATAACACAACTCTCGAATCACAAATATGAAACAAATCCTTTGGCTGTTTATTTACTAATAATTTTAAAGGAAAAATTGTAAAACATAGAAGGTTTGACTAAAACAGCAATTTCAGAATGGCATTACACACTTGTTATGTCCCAAATACTTACAGTACTGGCTCTTCTCATATTTAGGATGAGTAGTATTTTAGCCTGAAACATAATTCAAATTTAATAGTCAGAAAATAATAAGTATTTATTAATAAAATATCACGGTACAAGAAAGAGAAATTTAAATTTGCATAATTAAAAAAGTCAATTTGGATAATGTTTTGTTGAAAAGAACCCGATGAATACGATTTGTTGACAAAATAACATTTATAGATTGGGTCTTGCTTTATTTCGCATAAGATTTGTTATCGCTTGTAATCTTCTGTAAATGTAGATTTAATCCAGATAGGAACGCTCTATCATTATTGCTTGTAAACATAAACATCAAGTAGAGCTTTTGTAACACTGTATATTTGCATGAAATACTACAGTTAAAATGCAAGTTGAGCTTTGCCTGTTCAAATAAAACTTAATAACACCTAATCAATCTGAGTTTCCTATCTGAGCTAGAAAAAATCGATCGTCAAACACGTTACTTTTGGTGGAAGATAAAATGGGACAGTTTCGGATGAGTTAATAATATCAAACGATAATCCTTCCTTATATTTTTTCCTGTATTTACATATTTAACACCGGCTTTCAAATAATTAAATAATAGTTATGATCCTGTTATAGAAACAGATAGTAGAAAAAACTATAACTTTAAAGGTTAAAACATATTTATTCGTCTGAGGTAAGTTTTAAGTATAAAGCTATAGAAATATGATTAGAGAAAACAGTGTTATTATATATTTAAACAAGTTTTCATACCCTTCCTTTTTGACCTCCTCCACAACAGTCAAAAATTATAATTAACTTCTTTCCTAAGACGAACTTCCCAATCTATTTCACGAGGTTACGTACTTGAACAATACAAATTGGCCCTGGGCTCCTGGACGTACACCACATAAAATAATAAAGATGAGAAGAAATATTTTTCAAAGTAATTATTATACATGAGAAATTTTAGAACAAGTTCTGGCAACAAACAATTCAAATACTAATGTAAATGTTGAGTTGTGCTCAATGCGAAAGAATTGCGTGAATGTCAATTGTGAAAATATATGTTTTCAATATACGAAACTATTTCATCAACTGTATTGCCTCAGCGGAAGTGACAAGAACGGACAAGCGTGTGGAGTAGTGGCTGGAGTCCATTAAGTAATTTCATACAGCTAAATATACAGTTAAATAAGTAACTTATAGTAGTTATGCTGTTCTACATGTAATAAGATGATGTAATAAATATGCTACAAGCTATATTCGGACAACATATACATCCATAAGTGCAGGACAACATCTACGCGAGTTATTTTCAATGAAAAATGTGATGTTTTGACGTAACCTTTTGAAGAATATTGCAGCAGAGAGGCTAGAGGCTCAGGCGTGATGTTAAGGCCACAGGACCGTAGAAGAGCGAACGTGAACACTGCTAACTTCGTCCGTATTAACTAAAAGCCCAATGAATCAGTAAGCTCCTGCTTTGAAACCTTTTTGAAAATATTATGATTTTAAAATGGTGTTTTCATGGTAACGAGGTATAAATTATTGTCTGTTAAGATATAGCGTATTTACATTTCCAACTAGGCAATCATTAAAACAACCATGTTTGACTATTTTGTTTATTGTGAGTTATAACAAAAGGATTATGGAATACAAATGATTCGTGCAAATATTGTTTTTAGATGATTATTTTACTGCATTTTACTATGAATTAAAATTATGAAAATGGGTATCGCAAACTTGGTGGCAAGGAAATGGTGGAATTTATAAGAATTAGGTTACAAAACCTTTCGCCAACATAATAACAAATATATTCTTGACACAGTTACGAGATCAGCCCCAGACGAGCTTTGTCCCACCGAGCGGATAGTACAAGCAAGAATTGTTGGTATCTAGTAAATAACACAATCTTTCACTGTCCCTAGTAACATTGTTATTGACCGTTACCTGCTGTTGAGTGATCAGATTCAATTAATATACTTAGCATATTATATATTTTGTCTCTTTAAAAATAATTTAAAACATACACATGTAGAACATAATATTACAGATTTCATGTTCCATCCTTATAACTCTATTATCTCGTGTAACTATTATTGATCAAATCAGCCGATATGTAAGAACTCTCCTCGAGTGGCAATAATCTACATTCATAAATTCATACTGCGACGTATTAAACTTTACAGTTTAAATACTTCATAACAGTGTTAAATGGTTTCATATTATATATTTTGAAACTATTATTGAAGTCTGAGTACAGTTATTAAAAAAGTGTTTATTTATGGCAGACAGCTTAATATTAAAAGGAAATATATTCTGTTTTCGGTTTTGATTTAACTAAAACAAATAGATGTTACTCCATATGTTCTTCGATATGCACAAATTTCTGCAATGCTTGTACCAAATCACTCAAGTACACAATGCGCTGAGTAGAGAGATGTAAATGATTATAAATAAGTTTGATATAATATTAGGATTTGATATGATAAGAATTTCACGTTCCCTTGGTATAAAACGTTAAGACAAATGCTAAACATTGGAATTTTAACTAAAAATATGTTAAGAAAGGTTAAGCATGACTAAATATTGAAATAGTTATGAATTTAGTTTCTTTGTATATGAGATAGTACTTCCAGATCTATATAGAAAAGAAAATGTCAAGTAAATCTATTACAATTTTAATTTACGAATTTAAAACGACGAACCTTGGCAGGGATTGGGACTGCCTGTATTTAAAACAGTTGCCGTGCATTCACCACTGTTGCTACGTCCAACAGCAATGGCTGCAATGACACTGTTATGCGCACCCAGGTTAGAGCATTACATGGTACTAGGGCCAGTCCTTGGCAGGTCGTCACCCTTCTACCATGTAATACTCCCCTCCCTTATTAGGTTGGTTAATTGGGATATCTCAGTTTACGTCACATGTGCTGCTATTTACCGTAGACAATGTGGATCTACACGACAAGAGATTAATGTAGAGTCGGAAATTCTCAACATTACCTAGTGACCGTTACAATTTAAATACCTTAAATCAGCGTTTTGGGTTTTCAGATTACGTAATGTTTAATAATTATTACTGTCCGAGTAGACTGAGGCTAGAAAAGAGTATTTTTATAATACGAGTCTGTTTAGATAAAAAGAACACATTTGAATCTCGGTATTAATTTAAATCTTATAAATAAAGAAACTACTATATAGGTTTTTGGATTGTTGAGTTACAAATACTGTACTACCTCTTAAGATATGCCATTATTATAGTTAAATATTTATGTTCCATTAGGATCTAATAAGATAAGAATTCCATGTTTACCTGATATAAAACAATAAGACCACTGCTAAACATCTTTAAGTTATCCTTAAGACCAATTTATAATGTTACGATAGCTCGAAGCCGAGGCCCATATATTGTAACGGACCATCATTTTAAATGCATCTATTTGATCTATACCGAGTACAAGTTTCTGTTAGTACCATGGACCATGCTTTAAACACTGTAAATTTAAGGTATAATAATGAAAAAAGTATACGAGCTGCTAAGCTACACTTCAAATTTGATAACAGCTTGGGTAAAGATCTCTTTAGAAATTACTAATTCCTAGATAACTACGGACATGTCTATTAATTAACATAATATTTATAAATATCACCACATGTTAGTGTTTTTAATAGTAGTTAGCAAATACTATGTCTGGTTTTAGGAAGAGGGTCTATGTATATTTCCAGGAAAGTTATATTTAATTCAATATTTTAACTGACTGATGCAGCGTATATTCAATCAGACCATAAGTAGAGATCACTGTAAACCTTACTGACCTAAATAACAAAATATGGTGAAGAATTCTTGGAAGGGACTATAATTTCACGTTGGAGATCAACAGCGGTAAGAAGACACGCACATTCTGCTCACGTGGTTATGAGATTTATCGATCCTTCACAATACCTATATATGATGCTTAAACAAGATCATGATTTAGATGCTCGGGAGGGATCTATAATTCTTAGTATATAGCATAAAGTTTATTTGTCAATAAGGAGACAGAAATTGTTATTACTACTTTACCTGTCACTAAATACATATTCTTAAAGTTTGGAAATATATTTTCTATGAAGTACATAATTATTTTTAAACATAGTACAATGAAAACAACTCTATTTCGTACAGTCATACAGACAGACTTATATATGTTTATAATAAATATGCACTCTATGTAGAAGTGATACGATATACGATAACAAGTAATGCTACACAGTTATATCTTAATTATCAATATTGCTTAAAACGTTGCCTACAGTGTATAAGCATTACAATGTACCAAATTTCCATTCTTATCTGTCAATTAAACTGAATTACTTATGCACAAGCTCTACCTGAGTATTTCACAACGTAGTTTTTTTACATGCAAGTGATCACGTTCACTGTAACTCATGCTTCCCGCGTCAACTGATTGTGTTCCGATCTTGCACTGATATGTCGTGTTTCACAGCAAAACTTTCAATACCTTACAGTAGTCTATAAAACAGTGTTTATAATGTACATAACGATATCTAAGAGCGAGGAAACAAATTTAACATTTTTATTTACTATTTTGAAGAGTTTTGGATGACCTTGTAGTCCCTTGAGAATACAAACAGTAGTCTACATCTGATTTAACATGCACTAGTTATAATCCTTTTTTAATAGTAGTCTAATCACAAATTTACGGCATACTAAGCTTCTACAACTAAACTTTGAAAAATTGTAATCCCCGGAGTCGTTTTCATGGAAATGAAGATATGTATTGTTAGGTAACATTAGGTTTAACCTTACATAAATCATACTGATAGTTGTATCTCAATTGTTTTATTTGCCTGCTGAGCCCGATTAATTCAATATTTACCCAATCCAACAACTACAGATTGTTATTGATACCTCCAGATGAATATTTCAAAACAACAAATGAGAAAAATATTTTAATTTCACTTAAATGTAAACTATAATTTCTCATACATAATCTTACTAAATGAAAACATACAAATGTACATATGCACATAGGTGCAGTAAATGTGCAGAAGAATTACGAATGTAACTGGTTACACGTGGGTAGGTCTGGAGCAGGTTCCGGCAACAAACAACACTGCTTCTAATTTGGTACATTAGTTCTTAACAAAGGGTTTTGTAAAATTTGCATGCTCACAGCTTTTTACTTTACCCTATATAATGTTGTGTTCTATAGGATAAATTAGAATTCTCAGATAATAGTTTTAATTTTTGTTATAAATCTGAGGAATTACGTGGATGTTAAATTTTGTGTTACAATATATTCTTCCTTGTGATTGCAGAAATTTATAATCAAGGAATAGTTTTCCTCCAAACGTATAAACTTTATTATGAATCCAACAGGCCTTATTGCAATCATGTTGTTGTTGTAGGTCCGACAGTACGTCTGTTAATGTGTCTGACCGTATGTGCGATAACTATATATAGTAAGATTCTTGCGACATGAAATTTGGTATATATCTTTGTCTAAGTAAGATGGGTTTGAGATCATGGCCGATACTAAATTCGAAAGAGCTTTGGTTGATCGCGTTCACCAGGTCTGCACCACAACAACCACTTTAGTACTGTTGTCGATTGGCGTTTGTATTAGTCTAAGGTATGGCAAAAGCTTAGCTTACATCAACTGAGCTCCCTGGCTTGGTTACCTAAAAATATCTTTGAGATAACCAAATATTACGCAATCTAGGACGGCAGGTTACATTGTTATGTATTGTGTAAGACCCAAGTAGCCTACGACACTCAACGTGTTGCGTAACACATTACGCTGAGGTAACAACATTTCAACTCTACAGGCAGCTAAACATACACAACAGAAGACACTCATCTCTCTGTGTACATAAGAGAACCTGTGTCATGCTCCTGAGTGCTGGACAGCAACGACATTTAGAAAAATATTTCCACCATTGAGCACGAAACATCATTGACCTAAGTGTAGAAACAAAGTTTTCACGATCAATTTCAAGTCTCTAAATCAGTTCGTTTTTGAAATATTTGTGCGGACATACAGAATTTAATGTGACATAGAGACAGAAAACACTTTGAGTTCAATTGAAGATTTACAGTTCAGTTGAATCTTATTAGAGCATGATAAAATAAAATAACTCTGAAGAGTCGTGTTTAACTACTTTATAGACGCAGAATACTGGCGTTTCCCATTTAAGAAATGATGAAATGTGCCTAATAAACTTAAGTACCAGTAATAGAGGCCGAAGTGAAACTCTTCAGTGATTGTCTAGCCACAGAGCCATTGTCTTCTAGAGCAGTGGTTGTCAACCTTTTCAACGCTGCGACCCCCTTTTTAGGTTGAGAATTTTGGCGACCCCCTTCTTGTAAGATCGTAAAGTAAGCCTTTGTTTGCAAAAGACAGCAATAATTAGTTTTAAAAAACTTAAAAAAAACACTATTCAAAACTATATAAAAACGTTAGTGAGCACTAATTTCTTAATAATTAATAAGCGATCCGGTAATAAATGTAACGAAAGTAATTTTAATAATTTTCATTTCTTCAATATCAAAGGAGGCAAAGACAGTGCGCAGTGTATTTACAGAACTGACGCTTGGTGTATTTAAAGCCGCGGAGACAGCCTGACATGGAGTTGCGCGCAGCCATCGCACGGCGCAATTCGTCCTCCGACAAGCCACTGTGCCAGTGTGCCAGTCGACTGCCTGACGTCTTGAGAAATAGTGCGTACTTTGATCTTCAAATTGAACACTCAAGTTTTAGTATTAATAATGGATAAGTTTTTAAAAAGAGAAGCTTCATGTAGCAAAAGTAGTTCCGAAGTCTCAACTTCATCATTTGCTGAAGCATCAAAACCAAAATGCCGAAAGTATGATAATGCATATCTACAGTTTGGTTTTACTGAACTTGAAAACAAATCTCGGTGTGTTATTTGTAGTGAAGTTTTATCAGTTGAAAGCATGAAACCTTGAAAAATGAAGCGTCATCTTGAAACTAAGCATTCTGCGCTGAAAAACAACCCAGTCGAGTTTTTCCAGAGAAAACTGCTGTCCCTTCGCAGTCAACAGGTAAATATTAAAAGTCTTACTGATATTAGCAAAAATGCCCTCAAAGCTTCGTACGAGGTAGCGCTAAAGATTGCTAAAGTGGGGAAGCCACATACCATTGCTGAGGAATTAATTCTTCCTGCCCCAATCGATATGGTTTCAAATATGATTAATCCTCAAGAAGCTGACAAGCTAAAAAAATCCCACTATCAAATGACACTGTGTCACGACGAATATCAGACATGGTGAAAGATGTTCAGAACCAGCTAAAGATGCAAATAAAAGAAAGCACGTTTATTTCGATTCAATGCGACGAATCAACTGACATTGCTAACTGTGCTCAGTTTTTTGTGTTTTATTAGGTATGATTGCGGTCACTCTATTAAGGAAAATGTATTATTTTGCAAATCTTTCCCAGACCATGCCACAGGTGAAAGTCTTCTTAAAGTGTTCATTGAGGCAAGTGAACCATTTGAAATTGATTGGAACAAATGTGTTTCAATTTGTAGTGATGGTGCAAGAGCCCTTTTGGGTAAAAACAGCGGATTGATTGCCAGGTTGAAAACATTAATGCCAAATGCAAACTGGGTGCATTGTTTTTTACATAGACAAGCTTTGGCAGCTAAAGGAATGCCGGATGACTTGCGTCAAGTTTTGGCTGAGACTATCAAAGTTGTTAACTACGTCAAGAGTCGACCATTTCAGAGTAAATTACTTGAAAACTTGTGTGAAGAGGTAGGAGCCCTGCACAAACATTTGCTATTCCACACCGAAGTGAGATGGCTGTCCCGGGGTAACGTGTTGAGTAGGCTGTTTTCATTGAGATCAGAAATGTTGCTTTTTTAATGGACAGTAAACATGAACTTTCCCATTTTTTCAGCGATGAAAAATGGTTAATAAAGCTTGCTTACTTAGCTGATATTTTTTCTCATCTCAACATTTTGAACTCATCCCTACAAGGACCAGAAACAACTATTTTGTATGCTCAATACCGAGTAAATGCATTTGTAAGAAAACTTACTCTTTGGAATACAAGAATAAAAGATGAAGACTTTGAAAATTTCCAACTTACACAAGAATTCAAGGAGTATGTCTCAAGTATTGGTGACACATCCATTGACACATCATCTCTCTCATTACTCATATCATCACACCTTGAAGCCTTGATAAAGCAGTTGAATGATTATATTCCTGTTAAAGATACATGTGGATCTGTGTGGATAACAAAACCATTTTCCGAAAAAGCTGTTCAAAATGCTGAATTGAATGCTGGCCTCCACGATGAACTGATAGATATATCAAGTGATCAGTCATTGAAACTAACTTTTGACGATGTTTGTCCCGACAAGTTTTGGCTAAGTATAAAGAAGGAACACCCAGAATTGACTAAAGTAGCATTGAAGATTTTGATACCTTTTTCTACTTCTTACAATTGTGAAAAAGGATTTTCCACAATGGTGAATTTAAAAACCAAATCAAGAAATCGTTTGGCACTGGAAAATGATATTATTTTGTGTTTGACAAAAATCAACCCAGACATTGTACAGTTAGTTAATTCAAAGCAAGCTCAAGTTTCTCATTAAGTAATTTTGCTGGACTGTTAAAAAAATGTAATTTTGTGTAGTGTGCCTTTTTTAGAATAAACACAATTTGTCTCACAACAATAAGGCCTACGTTACGATACAAGCGGCGCGGCAGGCACCATCATTTTTAGCAGCGATGTTGAGTCATTTACAGCTCCATTTGTTCCTTTTTGTTAATTATAGTTGTAGTTTAAAATAGTATTGATTAATTGTAAATTGATTAAATATACTTATTGTATTTAACAAGCGGACTCAACTCAGTTTCTAAATAAGTACATGGTCGCTTCATTTCATATTCGCCGCTCATATGGTATATATGGCCTGAGTTTCTTTTAGTTTTTTTTTCATTTATCACCTATCTCGCGACCACCCCCCAGACCCGTCCCGCGACCCCCCTGAGGGGCGCGACCCACCGCTTGAGAACCCCTGTTCTAGAGTATTGATCTGTACTTGAAAATACGAGGATCTCAGCCTTAATAATCTGAGATTGTTTAGCCTCTTGGCATTTGAGTGGATCTCAGTATTGCTGCTGCCATCTTGCCCGACACAGGGGGATATTCCAATTACAGGAACAGGGGTAAATGGTTGATTTCAATCGAAGTGAACAATTATCACATCTCACATTTTATTTACTGCGTTGTACACAACTCCACCCAATGTACATTTTAGAATGTGACAAATCTGTTATTAATATATGACTTAAGTAAGTTATATTTATAATTAACGAAACTACCACTAATTTGGAATAAAAAATTGTTATTCAGTGAGTATGTAAACTGTACAATCTGCAAAAATATCACAATTTCTTATGTGACGTTTTTATATGGGGCCGATAAGAAATTTCATAAATTCGCTAATATAAAAAGTAAATTTAATGTAAAGTGATCAAAAAAGTATTTTTATAATTTCTTTAATACCGCAAATATATCTTAAAGGATATAAATTTAAAAATCTAAAAAGAATCTAAGACTATATTTTCTGATCCAAAAATGGCTGAAATCAACCTTAACATTTTTCATTTTCGGATGTTATTTTTTCAGCGGCTATTAAGATATGAACATTTCGTCAAGACTGAAGACTCTTAAATTACAGTCCAAATTAGTTTTTAAGGAATTTCACTATATTGAATTAACGAAATTTTAATGAATTAAATAATAATTATGAATTAGTTAAGTACAGAACTTTAAAAGGATTTCTTATGCATGAAAATATTCTAATACATGAGAAAGGGGTCGAATACCACATTTAATAACAAAAAGATTTTACTACATGAGAATGGGATCGGATACCACATTGAATAGCTAAAAGATTCTACTACATGAGAATAGGGTCGAATACCACATTTAATAGCTAAAAGATTCTACTACATGAGAATGGGGTCGAATACCACATTTAATAACTAAAATATTTTACTACATGAGAAAGGGATCGGATACCACATTTAATAACTAAAAGATTTAATAACATGAGAATGAGGTCGAATACCTCATTTAATAACTAAAAGATTTTACTATATAAGAATGGGATCGGATACCACATTTAATAACTAAAAGATTTAATAACATGAGAATGAGGTCGAATACCTCATTTAATAACTAAAAGATTTTACTATATGAGAATGGGGTCGAATACCTCATTTAATAACTAAAAGATTCTACTACATGAGAATGGGGTCGAATGCCACATTTAATAACTAAAATATTTTATTACATGAGAAAGGGATCGGATACCACATTTAATAACTAAAATATTTTATTACATGAGAATGAGTTCGAATACCTCATTTAATAACTAAAAGATTTTACTATATGAGAATGGGGTCGAATACCTCATTTAATAACTAAAAGATTTTACTATATGAGAATGGGATCGGATACCACATTTAATAACTAAAAGATTTTACGACACGAGAATGGGGTCGAATACCACATTTTATAACTAAAAGATTTTACTACATGAGAATGGGATCGGATACCACATTTAATAACTAAAAGATTTTACTACATGAGAATGGGGTCGAATACCACTTTTAATAACTAAACTATAGAACGTCTTTTGTAATGTTGTTTTATAAGACATTCCTGTCAACACAAGACATATTGAAATGGATAACATTTATATAAACAATTTTTCAATATAATGATATCACAACTGGTATTTAATTAATTGGTCCTAGAAGATCAGTCAATAATAATGATAACTACTAACTACACACCATCACCTGATTGATTTTGTCCTCGCAAAAGTTTTATAATTTACCTAGGTATCGATTATAATTTTATTAGTCTGCAGTATAATATGTCCTTTGCACATAATTAAATTTTGTATATTAAGTATAAACATATATAAGTATGTGTATAAGACTGTACGAAATAGAGTTATTTTCATCGTACTCAGTTAATTGAATAACAATGTGCATCAAAGAAGATATATTTCCAAACTTTAAAAATGTGTATTTGGTGGCATGTAAAGTATTAATAAAGTTTCAGTGCTCCTGTTTACTCCTTTGATTAATGTGACAAACAGGTAGAGGGGCAAAACACTAAAAAATATATTGAATAAATTAAGACTCTCTATCGTCATAAAAGAGCCACAGTCAAAAATTAATTGTGCAATCAACAAATATTGACATTATCTTGAGGGATGACGAGGACAGAACGTATCCCACGAGTAATACGGTAGAGCGATAATCTGATAAAGTTAACAATGCACACATCTACTGTCATGACGGGGCCATTGTCAGAGATTGATTTACGGTCTATAAATATTGTCACTTGACTTAAGGATATAACAAGGATATAATAATTCCTCTATCTTGTTAAAGGAAATATTTTGTGAACCTAAATATCTTAAAAGGCAATGATAATGTTTTACTTATATTTTTGTACCTCATTGAGCATTACCGACGGTTCTGGTTTACTTGGATTACTTTTAAGTCATATATAATTCCTATGCTCATTTTGTATTCAATTTGATACCTGGCATCTGGTTATGGTAATCAATACCAAGATTCTAAGATGGTTTTGTAATTAACAATTAAGTCAGACATTAATATCTTATTTGGATTATTCCTGAATATATTTTCAAATATGGCTTTTATAAGATAGTTCTCTAACATTTCAGCAGATTACTTGATGAAAATGAAAAAGATTGCTATTTATTTTTGATTTTACAAATATACAATTTAATTATATAACACTTTTGCGTACATAAGACCTATAAGTATTAAAAATACTCTTCCCATGATTGTGGACGCTTGCAAGTATTACATTTTCTCACTGTAATAATTGCTACCTAGTAGGAAATACTTGGGCCTTACCGGCAGATTCAAAGAGGAATAAGGGAGATAAAATTAAATTTCCGAAAAGAAAGGCCCAGTCACTTTTTGTCGTATCTCTAATGGTAAAGCCGTAAAATGACCTTAAAAGTTATTGAAGCGTTAATATTATATAGTTTGTTTTTAATTGATCTCATGAAATAGTGGTTAATTATAAAAACTTTGGTGTGGAATGATAATCTCCTAAGTTACATAAACCCCCTGATTAAGTTATTGTATACCCTTCCGTAAGCCCGTAAAACGCTCTCAGTAAATTTTATTTATGCTCATAAACACAACGCTCTCCAAAAGAGAACCACTTGTGCCTTAACCTCCGGTAACATTAACATCCCCCCCCGGAATTTTCTGGTACGACCAGGTAATCTCCTGAGTAAATGAAATCCCCTGATGTCTTAACCCCTTGCAAACATTAAATCCCCTCCGCCGGAATTTTCTGGTATGACTGTATAAACTCCTGAGCAAATTAAAACCCACAGTTAACTTAAAAATACTGACTTAGAGTCGATTTTAATTATATTTATACTAAACAATTCACGATGGCTGACCAGTGCAGACATTTCTTACAAGCTTTGTACTGCCTAAGCCAGAGGATCTTACCTTAAATCTGAGGCCAGAATCTAAGAATAAAATAAAATTTCCATCAAGAAAGATCCAGTTACTTTTTCTCGTATCTCTAACGGTTCAGCCACAAAATGCCCTTAAAGTCAAAACTTTGATTAAGACAGGAAAATTCAATAAAATAGGTCTAGTTTAAACTCACAGACCCCTGACCTAAACCTCTGGTTTAACCTGCCACTGAATTCAAATTATCCAGGAATTGGCCAAAACCCAAAAGGAGGCCTGGGGTTTATTAGATTTGAAATAATGGTCTAAAACTGCCAAATATTACAATGAAACAGAGCTGTAGGCGCACCAATGTTTCAACTACCCAGTACGTATTTCTCGGTTCCTTCGTCTAGAAGCAAATCCACTGGATCCGATGAATATATTTTAGCCTGTCGGAATCTCCATTTACCCACCGATTTCTCCAGGGAACTGTTGTTTTTAGCCGCCGCAGAATAAATTTGAAGTTTGATCACAATGTGCTTGTGGACTCCTCCCTCAACGCACAATACTTATAATCTGTAAACGTTTCTCTTAGCTGAACACCCATGGAGATGAGAATAATACCATTCGCTCTGTATATAACGATAGTGCAGCTTTAATGACGATAATACTTTTATATTCTATAGTTTTATAGTAATCCATACAGGGTTTCCTCCTACAAATTAAGCGACCCTCAGCCACTTTCGTTGGCGGAATTCAAAGAGGATGGCAAAAGAGTAAAATATGTTTAAGGATAATTTGGTTTTTAACTCTTAAAATTAACTGTAGGATACGTAAATAATAACTATATCTCCGTCAGAAAAGTAGAGAAGGGTGTAAATATATTGTAACTTCCTGATGCATTTTAGATAGAAATATGCAGTTAAATGCATTTTGGCAGGACTTTAAAGGCGGAGAATAGAACATTTGATATAAGTACCAGTACACTATCTCTAATATACCTGAAATATTATAGTATGTATTATTAAATATTACTATACTAGCTCTAATATCCCTTCAAGATAGTACTATTTATTATTAAATATTATCGCTTAGTGTGGAGGAATCCTAAAGTCAATTTCCTTAGCTTTATAATAACGCAATTTTGATGCAAAAATTTGTGTCTCTGTGTAATTTTGGGACGAAAGTAGCCATATTTGATACATTTTTATTAGTTGTTTGCAATGTAAAGTCAACTTAATATTTTAAAGATATAATTAATAATCCCTCTCCAACGTGTAATGCACTCAAACGAGCGCTTGATGAGACAATGGGAATGCCTCTTCACCTGGATTGCACTACATTTCGTCGTAAAAAATGAATCCAAAGTACGTTGAGATTTTTCGTCGCCGAATATTTTTGGATCCCTTCAGACAACCATGACTCCATTTTAGGATTTAGGATTTCAGCTTCGGATTTCAGGAGTTGCACTTAAGAGAAAAGTGAACTGGAGCTAAACTAAATATTCACATTGAATCAACCATGAATCAATACAATAATTAGTTGTAGCTGTTCCTACACATACTTTAAAACAATGTTAAAACTAAAAGTTTAGTAAAACCTGTCTCTTAAAATATAACTTTCTGGGACTGCTTGTGCTTAGCACGGTTGCCCTGCATTCACCACTGTTACTAGAACCAACAGCAATGGCTGCAGTGACGCTGTTATACGCACCCAGGTTAGAGCATTCCATGGTACTAGGGCCAGTCCTTGGGCAGGTCGTCACCCTTTTACCATGGAATAACTCCCTCCCTTATTAAATTGGATAGTTTAGAAATCTCGGTTTACGTCACTTGTGCTGCTATCTACAGCAGACAATATGCATCGCCAAGAGAATTATTTAGTTTCGTAAATTCTCATTGTGACAATAATCTTTATAGTATAAATAATTTATAATAGCGTTTTTGATATCCAGATTATATATTTTTAATATTTGAGTAGACGGAGAAGATATAGACAAGAAAGAAATTATGTTTACAATGTCTGACATGTTGAGATAAAAAGAAAACTATTTGATTCTCAGGTAACATTAAAATAATATAAATAAAGACGCTACATCTCATGATTTGCAAGGTGCTCGATAAGGCTGGTATAATTGTGAAAAAAAAAATTTCGGTACACAATGTGCTGGCTTGAGATATATCGATTTTATTATAAATAATTTTGTAGTCATTTTAACATCTAGATCTATGTTAAGAAATTAACGTTTACCGAATATTAAAGATTATTACCAGTATTAAACATTTCCTGGCCTTAAAAATTATTAATTAAGTTTACAAAGTTTGAAGTAGAATAAATACTGGCATCATTTGACTTTTAGTTTCTATAGAAATTTTGAAACAATGCAAATTATAGAGATTAACGCAATGGAATCCTTCTGTGTATAAAATATCCCTATATAATATTATATAGTTGAAGAGAATAGTGAAAAAGCTTTTATGTTTTGGATTCTTTATCATATTTTAAAATAGTTTAGAAACGTAAAATATTATTGCTAGGAGACATCTAATATTATAATGTTTTTATTACAATTAAATTTATAGATAGATTACGTCGTGTAATTTAAATTCTGTACATACTTCAACTAAATCAATGTAGAACCAACAGCAATGGCTGCAGTGACACTGTTATACGTACCCAGGTTAGAGCATTACATGGTACTAGGGCCAGTCCTTGGGCAGGTCAGGTAGTATATATGTACATATATATATATATATATATATATATATATATATATATATATTGATCAGTAAAATTTTATTTTTAATGGCTTATGATGTACATATAAAACATATTCAAGATGCATAAATTTAAATCTATGACATGATTTATAATATACAGGCAGTTTCAGACCACCGATGTACTATCAATAGCTGTGAAGCAAACCAAGATGCATAGATCGTTTCATCAGATACCCCCACTTTTTTCAGCAAAGAAATAGGTAAAATTATTTTAAAGCCGGGAAAAATTGTATAAAAGGATTTTTGGGGGTGGGGGGTTATGGTAGTTTTTGAGAAATTTTAAAATGGGGACATAAGTCATATGAAACCTCATTTTAAAGGGCTATGCATCCTGAGCGTTTTGGTGTCAAAAATCAATATTATGTGTGTTCGCTTGTACAGGGTGTGACAAAATGTCTTTAATTTAGGTTTTAACAGTAAACTCTGCTGTCAGTTCCCCTTCAGATCTAGGCGCACCAATTATTTTTCGTACGGTTTTTTAGCATACCCTGTTAAGAAAAATGGAGTACCGTAGTATTAATTTTTACTTTCTTTTATAATTTGGTAAAATCATTAGAAATTGGCTAATTAAAAACGTGAAGTCAAAACCTTTTTATGGCAACCTATTTTGTAAAGTAAATAATTTTTAAATTCTATTACAGGCACCTATTTTTAGATTTGAAGTTTTATTATATCTTGCGACGTGTAATAATGACGTTTAATAACTCATTTTACTATGTGATATATTAATGACAAATTCACACCATGTATTCAAAACAGCGCCTTTGTCCTTAACCACTTCTCCAGCCCTCAAGTTAGGTAGTTAGGTATGTAACAAGTTAGTTATTCGAGTACTTTGATGTAGCCTGATAGAGAATTTCATATCCACATACTAAACAGAGAGATGCCTTGAGACCCTAGATCCTTTGTCAAGGATACGTAAGAAATATAATCTTGTAACTAAGCATTATTTATTTAGTTACTGTTATAAACACAGGAAACTTAATTTTAATACAATTACTAGTGAGATAGATTAAATAGACACGAATTTATTTAAATCGACATCTTGATGGAATATAAATGGCCATGCTATATAACATTAGCTAACATCTACCGTATTTGTTATCAGGTCCAGATTGAAGTTGGTGCAGACAGTAGCACATAGCTTGGATGAGTTTTAAACAATGTTATTTAATCGAACATTTTTAAACGGCAGAATTTCTCATTTATGGAAATATTCTAATTAAAATATCTTCCAGTATATGCCCATTTATGTTTTGTAATCACTTCAGGATTTCGAGAATGCGACCGTTCAAATTTTGGAAATGAAAATTACATATCTGGACTAAAACCTATGATCACGCGTGACATTGTGTGAGTACAAGTATAAACGTTTAATTCTATGACCTGTGGTTTAAAAATTACAATGACGAGACATAGTTGTTTATTACATAAATTTATTGAAATTAATGGCTACTTAATGTTTTAATTTAAAATATGCAAATAGTAATAACAAATAAAGCTATCAGGTAATTTTATATTTATAAATTTCAGCTTTGTTGACTATGCTAAAGTTGAAAATTGTGCAAAAATGCCGAATTCCGTTCAAACATTGTTATTATATGAAATGTAAACTTTAATTCATAATAGTAGGATAATTTATTGTTTGAATTAATATAAAAGGCATTATTAGAATGGTATGCATAGCATAGTATCTTAATTAGAAATAAAGCGTCAGCTTTGCTGTAGTATATTGTGTGTTATCTAGATTGTTCCAAGAATACGATTAATCTGATAGTGTGCATGGAAATATATATATATATATATATATATATATATATATATATATATGTAATATAGCATAGTTTCTATTGTGATTTAACTTCTGGGTCCCTATGATTTCTTGTAACAAGTTTGCAAACGCGCACACACATACACTAATATTGTAAGACAGAAACTAACACACTTGCGACAAGCCCTAATTTGAAACTGAAGAGAATCCAAAAATAGGAATTATAAAAAACCTGCAAATTGAATCACTGCGATTTTACAATACTTTCATGTACTGTATACGTTAATAGGGAATAAGATAAACCAAGCAAGTAATTTGCTTTCAAGTGAAGACTGTGCGATTCATTTATGGTAGTGATTCACATTTATATTACAATATAATTTACCAAATTATACTACTGTCATGAGTAATTTTATTAATATTAAAATTATTAACTATTATAATGTAAACATATACTAAACCAATTAATATAAGTATGCCATTCTGAAACATCAGTTTGAACCAAATTGATTTAAATATTTTAAATACAACAATACATTACCTAGTGTATGTGTCGTGTGTGTATTGGTGTGAGTGGGGCGACTTCCTGCCGCATTGGCCGCATCACCCTGTAACAATAAAAAAGACACCGTGTAGTAGTGTATCTTGATAAACCACAGAGTTCCCAAAACCAATATAATTATAGAAATATACGTTAATTAAATAAATAGATTTAATACTAAGTATATTCATGGAACCAATATGTAAACTTAAGTCTAATATTAGCAGATAAATTTTGATACCTTAATATTTTGTGTAGTGGAGAATTATTGTTGTAGTTAAATGTAGTTCTACACGCAAGCACACTTTCACACTTTTATTCATACAACCAACATTCATACTTTGCGTGTTTTGCAACACACGTGGGGAAGTGTTACGTGATAATGTCAAAGAGGGGACGTCAAGCCAACGCAGGACCGAAGTCACCTGAAAATAATCAGAACAAAACCCTAGAATCACAAAAATGACACTAATCAGTATCCTGCTTTATTTATAATACCTCATAAAATAGTGTTACAAGTCTTAAGTTTTGACTAAAACTGTAGTTTCAGAATGGCATTAAATTTACACCTGAAATAATGACCCACATACTTACGGTACTGTGTCATCTCGCATTGAGGATAAAAAATATAGCATGCTGAAACATGATTTCATATTAATAATCAAAATATAATGGTTTGATTATTAACTAATACTTAGCATAGATAATATTGTAGTGGTAAAACAGAAAATATGTAATGAAGAAAATGTATATAAGATCCATTAAAATGTAACTTTAAAAAGTTCTATTAACCAACCTTGGCAGGGATTGGGACTGCCTGTGCTTAAAACAGTTGCCATGTATCCACCACTGTTACCAGAACCAACAGCAATGGCTGCAGTGAAACTGTTATGCGCACCCAGGTTAGAGCATTACATGGTACTAGGGCCAGTCCTTGGGCAGGTCGTCGCCCTTCTACCATGTAATACTCCCCTCCCTTATTTGGTTGGTTAATAGAGATATGTAGGTTACGTCACGTGTGCTGCCATCTACCGCATACAATATGCACTTCCTGGACAAGAGAATAATATAGATCCATAAATTCTCACTAAACGTATTGATATTTACAGTATAAATACTTGATAAAAGCGTTAAATGATTTCAGACTGCATAATTTTTTTATTATAATTGAAGTCCCAATAGATTAGGACAAGAAAAAAATATGTTATTTGATACACTAGTTGATATTAAAAGGAAATATATTCTATTCTCGGTTGCAATTTACTGCAGTAGTATAAATATAGAGGTTACTCCTTATTTAGTTCAATTTGATCTTGAAGTACACTCCTATTTGCACCCAATCTTTAAAGTGCACAATGTGCTGACTTGAAAGATGTTTCAATATTATTAAAGATAAGTTTGATTTAATATTATTAGGATCTGATAGAATAAGACTTCTACGTTCACCACATATAAAACCTTAAGACCATCGCTAAATATTTGATTTAACTTTTCATAAAACTTAAGTTCACAACGGATAAAAGCAATAAATATTCATACCGGTATAATTTAGTTTCTATAGAAAGTTTCTAACAATTGAGTTCATAGATTTATTAATTTCATGGAATCTTTCTTTTATTTTTATTATTTTTAATAATATCCACCGTTAATAATTTCCGTCCTGTTCTTACAGATACTGTGTTAACCCACGACCACAGGTAGCAAATACACAGGTACTACCTATACCAACACCCTGGAGGTCTTTATGAAGAAACAAACTGAGGCAATACATTGATGACGTCAATGACGACATAACGAGAAACGACTTGCGGTCGAATATTTATTTAAGTTACAGCAGTGGAAAACGAAATTGTGTGTGCTGATATCACTTGAAAATTTAACCAGTAAATGCACCTAACCCTGTCATGACGCCATCAGTCGTTGATCACTATTACCGGCTAGTTTCTCGTACTAATTTAATACCTCAATTATGTTTTGTATTTTTAGATTTAATCCAAATAGGAAAAAACTAAGAGTAATGTGCTTAAATATAAACATCTAGTACAGATCTTACAACATTGTCTAGTTGAATCAGATGGTACAGTTCCAACGCAGGGTAACCTACGCATGTTCATATGAAGCTTATAAATAACAAAATCAATCTGAGTTTATTAGTTGACCTGGAAGAAATCAATTGTCAATCACGCTACTTTTGGAAGAGTCAAAACGACACAGCATCAAAAGGGATACAAAATATAAAACTGGAATCTTTCCTTAGACATTTTCCGGGCTCTTTATACTTAATACTGACATCAGTTTTAGGACGTAAAAGATAAGAATCATAATTTTAGAAAAACATGAATTATTCACACCTTTGATACTTTTCTATGTTGACCACCACCACAACTAACTCCCAAAAATTATGATTTTTTTTTCTAGGATGCACCTTGACGAAAATATCAAGAACCAGGTTGATTACTTAAACTATAACAAATGGGAATAAAACGTACACCACTTAAAAAAATAAAGAAATGAAAAAAATACTTTTCAAATTAAATATCATAAGACATTTTAGAACATATTCTGGCAACAAGCAATGGTGGCACCAATGTAACAGTTAAATACGTTTATTATTACATTAAATTTGTAAACTCGCAACGTTTTACTTTTCCTTTGTGTGTGTATACGATACTATACACACTTTCGTTCAGTGTAAAAAGTCAAAATAAAGTACGTCTGAAAACATACACTTAAATGTGATTGTCGACAATGCAAAACAATCGCGAGTATAACTTCGTTGTAGAGTGATAATTTGTGTTTATAATTTATGCAAATATTTAATCAACTGTACTCATCAGTAATGATAATAATGGACATGCATGTGGCGTAGTAGCCAGAGTCCATACATTAATTACATGCACATAAAAATACAATACAGTAAGCGAGTTATAGTAGACTACTTCTGCTGCTCTACAGGAAAATAAGACAAAGCCATGAGTTGCTACAATCTAAAGACGTAATTGTTTAACACAAATATTTAGACAACATATACAGCCATACATACAAGAAAACTTCTAGGTGAATTGTATTCAATGAAAATTGTGATGTTTTGACTTATCCATTTTAAGTTTATCCCAGCCAAAATGACAGAGCTGACAGCTGTGGTGTTCAGGTCATAGGCCGGAATAAGACTGAATATGAACTCTGTCTGAATCAACTTGAAGGAAAATTACTCGCAGTGCCACTATACTAAAACATTTTCCAAGGTTTATAGATTGGTTTTAAATTGCTTTAAATTGTGTTTTCATGGTAACGAGGAATAAAATTATTGTTTGTTAAGAATTATGCTATACGTATGGCGTAATTTGTTTATAGAAATTATCAGGAAGAACATTCTAAAATCTTTCAGCAGAAAAACTTATTTCTCAAATTCTTTATCGATTTTTACAGCAGAATAAGTTTATAAACCCATTACAGAAAGTTGTACTAAACAAATAGGTAGTGCCAGTCGTATGCTGGAGTATCATGAAATAAATAGTTTCATTAATTAGAACATGTTTGTTTTAGTTTGTGCAGAAGAAATATATTGACCCAGCCCAGAAAATAGTTATTTGCAAAATGGTAGTGTGGCCAAGCTAAGCTATATACTAACCTCTCCAAGCTGGGATTATTGACAAAATTCATCCTCTTTGGCTCTAATTTCTAAGATAATTTGTATATAGTAAAATAGTATGTTCCTAACACAACACAACTAACAAATGTGTAATCGTTAAGCTAAGCAACATGCTTTCTCGAAAAGATTTATTTTGTTATAAATAACTTTCTTTTTACTGGATGCATGTAACTCTAGTTTGTTGTTGGTTATTCAAACAATCTGCCGGAAAATATGTCTTGAAGTAAATTTCCATTGGATCTATTATAATGTTGCATATAAAATAACCAATTTAAACAGGAATTGGGACTACCTGTGGTTAAAATAGTTGCCGTGCATCACCACTGTTACTATAACAAACAGCAATAGCTGCAGTGACACTGTTATGCGCACCCAGGTTAGGGTATTATATGGTGCTCTGGCCAGTATTTTCAGGTCGTCTGGCCCTTATTAGGTTGGAGGATAGGGATATCTCGATGTACGTTACGTGTACTGCAATCTATCGCAGACAATATCTACACAAGAGAATAACGTAGAGCCGTGAATTCTCACTGAGACGTGTTGAACTTGGAAATATAAATACTGCAATTTTGAATTTCATATTGTATTTTTATTAATTATCATTATCACACATAATCTTTAAAATTTGAATGACAATTCCTTTCTACATAAACAACATTAAGTTATATGATTGTGCATATTCAAACGTGGAATTTAGTTAAGTGACATTAAAGCACTTAGTAGCCTGAAGCATTTCGTTTATGTCTACTGAGAGGATGTTAAGTTTACTTTTCTGCATGATTTGTCTATATGACCACATGACGATAGTAAAATAAGCTATATGCTTAAAATTTACAATGCAACCTTAGCGAAGCCTATTAATCGACACGTATTGTGGCGTATTCACACCTTTTATACATAAACAAACAATAAAATAAATGAATGTTGCCCATGTAAAAACACGATAGTGAAACATGTTAAGTTAGGAATCTTTTAGGAGAATTCACAATCAACCATCCAGGACTAACTTATCCTGCAGTTGCCTACATAGATTCTAATTCTTATGATGTAATACATACAAATTAAGTAAGTTATTTTTCAATTAGTATATATGCTGAATTTTAGAATTGATATGACAGGGCAAATTTTGTTCAATTTCCACCAGAAAACAATAAAAACCATCGTAAACCATTGGTTAAAAGAACCAATAAACCTTTAACCATTTTATAATTAGAAGGAGGGTATATTTATGTTATTTTATGCCAAGATAAATACACACCGTCGGCAAGGTATACACACCACTTTTAAATTTTCGACTTGTTATCGTAGTGGATTGAGATAACATAGACTTATATGTGCATTGCTGTCTCCCAGTGAGAGTTTACAACAGTTAGTGAAAGTTAACCCACTCGTCAACTGAAATACGGAATTCTCACTAAATCTTCAAATCCGAGTGTCCGCAAGAAGAACCTGAAGGTCCGCTAGGTACCTCTCCAAATAGTTAAATCAAAATATTTTATTAGCTTCCTCGATGGTAGCCTTTGTTTTGTATGTATAATTTTATGTTTATTATAATTAAATTAGCATGGGTTACCAAAACTATAATTGGTCTACAAAATAATAAAACAGCTTAACTGTTGGTTTTTTAAAAATATTTATAAATTCGATACTTTTATCGGATACAAAGTACACTAATACTTATAACATTTAAAATTTCACAAGTTCACAAAGTGGTTTCATTAGCAAACTGATAACATGCGATCATAAATTTTTAAATCTTTGGTGTTTCATCTATAGTGATAACCATGTATGTAGACTTGTTATAAGGGTATTAATTTACCTTTTAAGTTAGGGCGAGGTGAGGTTTCTAGGTAGAAGCACCACTTCTTTTATTATTTTAGATTTCTTTAGAATAATTTCCTTGTAGTTCTGTTAAACATTAAATCTGTTCTGCGTGAGAATAGGGTATTTGTGTAATTTAACTTTAACAAGATTAAGGCCTCAACATAAAAATATAATAAATTACCTTAAAGTTGGAAAGACTGATTCATAACAACTTCATGCCCGGCTAATATAAGTGACAAATAAAACGTGTTTCATTCTTTAGCAACATTAAACAAAGATATTTTAAATGTTATTACAGTCAAGTCAATCATCAACCTTGTTCTTAAGAACACGTAATAGGATATGTCTAAAAATAAGGAGAAAAGCGCACTACAAGGAAGTAATGTTAAGAGACACTCAATAACTTAGATCTCATAACAACCCAACTCTATCATCACAGTTTACTATAGGAAATAACTAATTACAAGTAATGTGCTTTGTAGTTTTATGGTGTACTGTTAACTATTGCATCAATAGAAGATCGTTAGGAATTTAAAACTGATTGATAAGTGACAGAGAATCAGTTAAATACTTGATAACGGCAACTAAGTTTTCAGAACATATATTTTTTTAATTATTACTGAAGTCCTAGTAGATTTAAACATGAAAAGAATATTTATATTTGACAACTCGGTTGATATAAAAAGTTAATTTACTCTATTCTTGGTTGCGACTTAGATAATATAAATAAAGAGGTTACGTCATTGGTTTTTTATTTGATATAGTTTTCCGCCACCTCTCTGGCCAATCATTCAAGTGCACTATATCCTCGTCAATTTGCCTCTTAAATACGCGTGTCCTTAGAATTTTATACTCGCAACGTTTTTCTTTTCCTTTGTGTGTGTTTAGGTTACTACACACACTATAGTTCCGTGAAAAATCAAGATTATAATTACTTCTGAGGAAATACATTAAAATTTTGAACTGTAAACAATGCACATAAATCGCGTGTATAACTTCATAGACTGATGTCAAGAGCGAATAGTTATATTTTTAAATAATTTAATCTATTTAATCAAATGTACTGTTTCAAAGGTTGTGAAAACAACTAAACAGTATGTAGTTTAGTGGATGGAGCCCATATAGTAATTACCTATAGCTAAATATACTGTTAAATAAGTAAGTTATAGTACTTCTGCTGTCTTAAAAGTAATAAGTCAAATTATTGAGTTGCTACAATCTAAACTCAAGGCCTAAATGTTAACATCAATATTCAGACAGCATCTACAGCCATACATACAACACTACATATAAGTGAGTTATAGTCAATGAAAAATGTGATGTTTTGACTTATCCATTTGGAGAATTTTCCTGCCAAAGACACAAGGGCTCAGCCGTGGTGTCAGGGTCACAGGTCGGAAGAAGACCGAACGTTAACGCTTCTAAAAATGTCCGTATTGACTTGAAGTAAAACTAATCAGGATTCCACTCTATTGAACAATTTTTCAAAAGTATTTGATGTTAAAATTGTGTTTTCATGGTAACTGGGAATAATTATTGTTAATTAAAAATGGACCAATCCTAAAGCTTGATAAGTTGTATAAATTTTAAGAAAGAGAGACTGTGTAGATCTATGCACTAGGGTTTTAAATGTTCAATGTGTACTTCCGTAATGCTATGGATTGTAAATAAAATAATATCAGTTCCTTATGTTTTGGCCATCAAACATGTACACGATTTTGTGTTATAAACTTTTTGCTAAAAATCAGTGTTAATGCGCTGTTTTTCCTATATATATTTTGCGGGGAAAAGCAGAATTGCATTAAAATACAATCTAAATATATATTTTTGATTGTTTAATCCAGCTCTATAGGTTGGTTCTAGATAAGGTACTGTGAATAAAGGTAGTTAGAACGTAATTGCGAACTATATAATATGCATTTGAAAGACAAAGTTTTATTTTGCATAGGGTAAATAAGAAAATATAATTAGATTTATCTTACTAGCGGAATAATTTTCATTTCAAATTCTGGTCGTCTGTAAGTTTATTGTAAAACTTATCATTAGACAACGACTGCAATTTAGTTATTTATTAGAAAGTAATCTTACAAGCTTCTTTTCTATTAACTTTGGTGTAGTGTATTTAGAATTTAATTTTTCATTTTTGAATAACGTCTTCTTTATCTTCATAAAATCGAGTTCAAAGTGTATCAAACAAAGTTTATTCGCATCATATAAATTAAGTACTATATCATTTAAATTGTAAAAACTGTCATGAATAGTTAAAATTTCGTCTAATTTTAAATAAAAATGTATTTTCTAACAAGTATAGTCTTGTTTTATATAACTATACAAATACTCTGATAATTTTATTGAAACGGAGAAAATGAGATTTTAAGTTCACTATTTAGTTATCATTTATTAGGGGGACAATTGTATAAGGTCTATTAATTATAGACACATCTCTCTCCAAAGATATTTTTTTAATTGTGTTATACAGCGTTAGTTTTTAATCCCGTGTGTAGAGACGTCCTCTGAGTATTCATAATTTGTTAGTTTCAATATGTCTTGTACATACAACTTTAAAGGAATAAATAATGGGATTATTCGACTGGCACTGGCAGTAGCTATTTTGTAAACAGCTGGAACAATATTGTTTGGTTTAGTTTGATTTGGCTATTATTCACGTAGGTCATTTTATTTGTTGTTCTATGTCAATTTTTTTCTATACTTTGTGTTATTGTGTGTTTGTCTAATTATCAAACAATTTAAATCCAAAAATACAATTGTGCCTTTCTGATTTTTGTGAGTATTCTATACCAATAATAACTGGTAAGATGATTGAAGGATAAGGTATTGTTCAGTAAGATAGCATTCAGAGGTAATTAGTTTGTAACTTTTATAAATCTATAAAGTCTTAGAAACACTTACTTATATTTTTAAAAAGGTTATTTTAAACATGGGCGTTTCTCCTAATTAGATAAATGTAAAGTCTTCCCTATTGTTTCAATGAAATTTCCAAAAGTTTTGATATTTTGCTTTTTAAAATCAATATACAAATGCTAATGTACATCAAGTAATGTTATGTTGAATAGGTTTTGAATAAAATATAAATACTAAGGAAATAAAATTATAAAATACCTTGAAAATATAAAACCAACAGTAAAATTACCCTATATATAACTAAATTTTAAAATATAAATGATTACTAAAAATCGTGTTATTTGTATTGCAATCCATTTCAGCATTCGATATATACTTTTGCCAGACTATGTACAACATGAGTCGTTTGCGGATATTCAGAGTAGCTTAAGTTCCAAAATAATTCTACAGTCACGTGTAATTAAGTTTTGGGAGCCATGTCTACTGGTTGATCTTGTTTTGGAAACCCTTCACTTAATGAATTTTGATCAACTTAATCGTAGTCAAATTTCTTTTCAATGTTTGAATTGAAGTATGTTTGATTAGTTTAATTACTTACTCAAACTATGGGCGGTTACCTTGAATCTAGCAACTTGCTCACGTAACAGGAGTTTTTATTTTGTTTATTTTGTGATAAAACATTTAAAATGTTCAGCATTATTGCTTTCAAAGTTAATACTATCTAACATTTGTGTATAAATACATAAAACAATAATTTAACTGTTCTAATAACCTAAAACCCTTAAATATTTTGAGATTCCTTATCCGTTTCTGTATCTGTGATTATTATTAGTTTACGAAATGAAAAAAAACATTTAACGATGTTTTAAAAAATTTTAAATTTTCAACTCAAAAGAATAAATGCCAAAGAATTTCTCACTTAAATAGTTTTGATGAGATTAGATTAATAATGCTTAATTGGGACATGTAGTGAAATTATAGGTGAGAGATTAAGATCTGCCAAGTGACAAATAAGTTAAGTCTAACTTTGCGATTTCTTTCACCTTTTCTCAAACTAACATTCAGTTCATCACAAACCGAGTAACTTATTCTTAAGTGGTAAGTATACTGAACCACTGCTCGTGTATTAAAAGCGAAGTTACTATTGGAAAGCAAGCCAAATATACATTACTGGGGACTAATTCAATCGCAAATAACTTAGGCTTAAGTAACCCTATGCGGACAGTGCCGTTCATTATTGTCTTTCTGACAGTTTCTGACAAGCTGGTGTACTACCACAAGTCTGACGTTGATGACTTTCGTTATGATTAAACGTTCAGTTTATCTTAGATAATTTCCATAGACTCTCTTAGATACTTGAATCTACAAGAACTTGATACGATATATTGATAAACTATGTTTAAGTAATTTAATTAGTATTAAAATTTTTATTCCTAATTTTTATTTATTAATTGGTCTCTATCTAATTATATCAAAGCGTATTTTAATTTTGCATAAAGAACATCAAAGTCTGTCTTTTTATCTTTTCTTCAAATAAATCGTAATTTGAATGATTTAGTCTAAAGTGGTGAAATTTGGCAAGATTACATCTCTTACTTTTCTTATTTTGAGGGTTAAGAATTCCCTCAATTCACTATGTGTTTATGAGCGTTTAAAACTACATAACACATTTAAAATATGAAAGTTATATACAATTTATATTGTCCTCTCATATATAGTCACTTTATTTGTAATTTAGATTGGTACGAATATGCCTAACTCAATATACCGAAAATTTATTAAAGAAATGTAAACCATAAATTTGAATTAATCAAATTTATTATTTACAATGAGCACAAGACCTCTGGAATAAGATTAAGTAGTATTGAATAAAAATTTTAACTGTCCACTCTCTTAAAAGGGAAATATTATGAAAACACAAAATTCTTACAGTTATAATGAAATAAATTCTTTTAAAAATAAATCCTTAGTATATTTAATATGTTTCCTGCAAATAATTAAAAAACTAAATCAATATAATTTCAAACTTGTCTGTATAAATATTTATTTCTATTTGAGACCAAAATAAACCTATACTCATATAATAGGCTCCAATTTAAAACTGTTTGGATTATAATGTCCTAAAAAATTTACGAATTATAATTTAAAAAAATTTAGAGATATCAGTATAGAGTTTTAAGATACTCAATGTTTAGAAACACCTTGTGTATTTAAAAGTACGTAAATATCACAATTACTGAAGGTTTGTTTCAAGATTTCGAAGGTAATTTGTTAATATAAGAACTTTTCCAAGTATTTATAAGAATAATGAAATATTGTCAAATTTAATTCGATTAAATATACATGAAATAGAATGTCCAATGTAAGTTTCTTACCAAAAGCACGCATTTGTAACTGACCTTCAGTTTAAACTTTCACTATTGTTCATCAAAACTATTTTCCGTCTGTCTGTCTATCTGCTTCATTTCTACTATAGGAAAACTGAGTTCAGTAATGTTGTGTGACTCCCAACGGGATTTTTGTTAGCGTTAGCGAATATTTCTTCATAGGTCTTATGGATAACCATGATTAGAATGATAAAGTAAAAGAATAATAAATTTGTAAATAATTGCACACAATTATATATATCATTAGTTCATGTCAAATGTTGGGGGACAAGATTTTATTTCAGCGCATCCTTGCGTTGCGCACGCAACTTCTTAGTTCACAGTAAGTTTTATTATTTGAACATAGCTATGTAATATATATTAATGAAAATGTTTCACTACTTAGACAAAAACATGTTCGATGATGGTGAATGTCCTAACCTACCATTTGGCTGAACGTAATCTTTGGAGGCAATTTCTTGTCTGTCTGTTTGTCTAACCGACATCTAACAAAATGTATAGCAAGCTAATATGTACGAAGTTCCCATTTCGAGTACTTTGATGTAGCTTGAGAGAGAATTCCATATAACATACTAAACAGTGAAGGACTCCTTGCGACCCTAGATCCTTTGTCAAGGATACGTAAACAAGACAATCTTATGACTAAGCATTATTGATTTATCTTGCCCTCTTATGTCGTAAAACTTTCCCAACCGTAAGTTCAGCATCCAAGGAGTACTGTTATATACAGTGGAAACATTTATTAGTTTTTAATATTATTCTTTTTTTAATGAATTGACAGTTAGATACATTGAATAGACACATATTTTAATCAAAATCTTAATGGAATATACGTTTCAAAAACGTGAAGAGTAAAAAGATTTTTAGTGTCAACCTATGTTGCAAAGTAAATAATTTTTAAATTCTATTACAGACAATTTTTTTATATTTGAAGTTTTCTTATATCTTGCGCCGTGTAATAGTGACTCTTAAAAACTAATTTAATTATGTTATGTATAAATGACAATTTCACACTATGTATTCAAAACAAAGCATTTGTCCTTAACCACTTCTCCAGCCCTCAGATTAATATGGGCCAAGTTTGGTATTCGAGTACTTTGATGTAGCCTGAGAGAGAATTTCATATCCAAATACTAAACAGAGAGATGCTTTGAGACCCTAGATCCTTTGTCAAGGATACGTAAGAAAGACAATCTTGTGATTGAGCATTATTGATTTAGGTACTGTAATGAACTTTTTAATAAAATTACCAGTTAGATACATTAAATAGACACGTATTATTTATTTAAATCGACATCTTGATGTAATATAAATAGCCATATGTAATATAACCGGAGCTATTAACTACCATATTTGTAATCAGATTCAGGTTGAAGTTGGTGCAGACAGTAGCACATAACTTGGATGAGTTTTTAAACAATGTAATTTAATCTAAAGTTTTTTAAATAGTGGAAATTCTCATTCATGCAAACATTTTCATTAAAATATCTTCCAATATATACCCATTTATGTTTTGCGATCACATTAGGATTTCGTGAATGCGGCAGTTTAAATTTTGGAAAAATAAATTACACATCTGGACTAAAATCTATGATCGCGAGTGACATTGTGTGAGTAGAAGTTAAACGTTAACTTCAATGACCTGTTGTTCAAAAATTCCAATGGTGAGACATAATTGTTTACTACATAAATTTATTTCAGCCAATGTCTACCTAATTTTTTTAATTAAGAATATGCAGGAATAAAAAAGTATTTCAGTAATTTTGTATTTGTGAATTTCGGCTTTGTTGATTATGCTTAAGTTCTTAAGTAAATAATAAATATATACACATAAAATAAAATATATAATTTTGCTATCGAACATTCATAGATGCATGCACGTTAAAAATGCAGACAAGAACGTAAGTTGGAAATTGTGTAAAAATGTCCGGATTCCAATCAAAGAACATTTTTATTGTATGAAGTTAAACTTTATTTTATATTTAAATAGTTGATGGTTCAACATAATGTAAAATACATTACTAGAATGGTATGCATTACATTTTATCTTAAATGGCAATAAAGTGTCAGCTTTGCTGTGATATATCTGTACCATAGTTCAAATTCATTTATGCTGAATCGCGGTAGAAAGTAGGCTCTTATTAACTAGACGCGGTGCGGGGACATTGTTTGTTCAGTTGGACCGGCAATCAGCTGATCGGTCAGTGACGTATCGGGTGATGCGTTCCTCCCGGCTCGCTGGAGGAGCGGTCAGTCTAGTCTTGGCGATTGAGGAGTACGTGTAGCGGTCGAGTTAGTAGCTGAAGTTCTTTCTCTAACCCAATAGTTGGGATTTAGAGTAATTTATTTTTCGTGGGTAAAGTCAATTTGAAGTATTTAAAATTTTTAGTGCGTTTTAAGATCCGATCTGCCTCCGTAATCTTCAAAGTAGTAAGTCCCGTACCAGCGTATAGTTAATATCTTTTATTTTATAATACTGTATTAAAAATTTCTAAAGTTTCCCATCTTTCAGAGTCTGAAAATTTAATTCAAATTTTTGAAGTTTTGTGAATTAAATTTTGGTGATAAAGTAAATATCAAGTTTTGTGTTATATTAATTTTGAGTATTTTGAGAAGAGAACTTTTATTTTGTTTTGTTAATTTAAACCATTTTTGGAGAAGTATACATTTTTAGTTTAATTTTAATTTCAGTACCTTTTGATCAGACTCTTAATTAGATTTGATTGATTGAGTGATTTTTGAATAAAATTGAATCAAAAGTTTGTAAACTTTTGGGTGAACTTGAATTTCGGAATAAACCAAGTATTTCCGAAAAGTTGTTTAATTTATAAAGTATTAGCTCCATATAAATTACAAAATATGTGCTGTAATAACGGTACATAAATTGCGCAATCTGCTTTTTCCTTTTGAGCATAAACTTGTACAACAGGTTATTTACAGGAAAGAACTTGTAAACTTGCATAAACTTGTCTGATACCTGTAAGTGTGTGTAACTTGTATAAGACTTGTATAAGACTTGTATGAACTTGAACATTGTGTATAAACCTGCATAATTTTGTGTAGTGTGTAAGACTGAGGACTTAGAATAATATTGTCAGTTTGGAATATTTGATTTATTTTAAGAAAATTATTTTAAAATAAAAATGGAGCTAGCGCATGTAGATCTGTTGCTCAAAAAGGAATTAATATTTGAAATAAATTTTAGGGGCGGAAATGCTTCTGAAAGCGACACCGTTCAGGATCTTAGAAAAATGTTGAGGTCTCTTTTGAAATTAAATATCAGGGGCAACGCTGGTAATCTGAAGGGGCGTATAGAACCTAGCATTGCATTAAAGGAGATAAAAGTTGATTTGGAGGCATTATCTGTCAAGATAGGAAACTTGTCCGAGGAAAAATCGACAGGCGAGTATTTGAGACTAGTGTGTAGGCACAAACATCTCACTATGAGAGTTGATGTATTATGTGAGTTGTATAAGTGGGAAGGAGCGTCTGAAACCTTAATTTCAAAACTTAAGGATGGTTTGATTGAAATTAAGGCAAAATTAGGAAAACTTGGTGTAAGCGAGGAGGAAATTGTTAATTTTGAAACTAGTCTTCTAAATACAAGCCTGGAGGAGGAGGAAGTCGAAGAGATGTGCAAGCCCGTGTCTCAAACTATAAATAAGGATATTATGGGTTTGAGTCTTCACAAGGAGAAAACATGTAGAAAGAAATTTTGCAAAATTACCAAATCCCCTAGAGCGATTTTTAAAAATGTTTAAACCCACAGATGGACTAAATGTTTCAGAATTGTTGAATTATATCGAAATAATGTTAAAAATTAAGGGTGAAACTAGCTTAAGTGATAGTGAGATCATAAATATGAGTGTAGGTTATGCCACTGGTCCACTTTACAATAAAATGCTTCAATTTAAGGTGAATGCTAGTAATTTTAGTGAAGTACACAAAGGACTATTAGATTATTTTGTTCCATTTGGTCATAGAGAAGCCTTGAAGAGGGACTTATTAACTAGATCACAAAAACCTGTTGAAAAACTGAGCAGTTATATTTTAAACGTTAAGCAAAATGCAAAATTGCTATTGTGTGATTATTCTGAGACCGAACTGACAGAATTGATAAAATTAGGTATCTCATCTCAAGTAAGGGCCCGACTGGTATTTTGTACAAATCCGAAAAATTTTGCCGACCTTGACAATTTGTGTATATATGAGCAGAACGTAGCCTATGAAGAAGTGAAGGTGTGCGAGGAACGTAAAGTTTGTAAATCGGACTTTGTTCTGAAAAGTCATGTAAACTCAACTGCAAACTCGTATGTAAACAATCCCATGATGGTAAAGAAAGCAATAATAAAATGTTTTATGTGTAATAAACCGGGACATATCGCTAGGGATTGTTTTAAAAATATTCAGAGAGGACAGATACCGAGATTCGAAAAATCCGCGGTCCCAAAAAAACTTGTAAATAGGGGAGAATTCCAAGAAGGCAGTGCGAGAGTGGAATCTCCCCGGTCACGTCCCACTGACATTAAAAATAATTATAATTATGGAAGAGGTCGAGAACAAATGAGGGCAAGGGGTAAGAATAATGTGGGAAATTCCTGTATGAATGTAAAAAGGGCCGGACGTAGCCAAGGTTCAATGACCCTGCCCGTTGTAAAAGTGTTTGTTGGTAAGGGTACATATCATAATGTATTATTGGACACGGGAAGCGGAGTGAACCTGATAAGCGAAAGCATTTACGACTCATTGTTAAAGAAAGGACTGGCTAGTATTCTTGAACATACTGATATTAAATGTTTGTCGGCAGATAACAACGAATTATCAATCCTGGGTAAATGTATTGTAAAAATAAAGATAGAATGTTTTTCTTGGAAAGTTCAGTTTTTAGTTTCGAAAAATTTGTCTTGACCAACAGATGGAACATTAATGATTTATTGGACTGTGATGTGTCAAAGCCGGATAATTTGGATAGGTTTCAAAGAACTGTGTTAAACTTAAAAAAGTCCATTTCGGCTAACAGGAAGAGGGCAGGCTATAGTGATAAGGAATGTGAACACCCATTCAAAGTTGGAAGCCTTGTATACGTGAAGACACACTGGCTGAGTAACAAAGCGGAAAAATTTCAGGCAAAAATGGCAAACCGGTTTTGTGGACCCTACAGGATTATATATAAATTAACAGAAGTGACCTTTATAGTTCAGGATATAAAGGATGAAAGATCAGTGAAGAAAGTACATGTTTCACAATTAAAGTTAAAGTACTAAAAGTGAAAGTTGAGAACTCAATAAACATTAGCCCGGGGCAAAGGTCAGTATGTTTTATTTTCAGGACAATTATATTGTTGAAAAGGAATTGAAGATGGGTCTAAAAACAATAAAATGACAATATAATTTATTTCTAAATTAACTTCAAGAATGGATTATATATATATATATATATATATATTATATATATATATATATATTAATTTGGCCCAAAACACAAAACAAGTTAAGTATGAGAGTCCAGTAGTTTATTATAATAATACAAATAAATATTGGAATATAAAAGGGTGATGTGGCGACGTTTTTATTTCAGCAGTTGTATGGCTAAGATGAGAAGTCATAATATAAAATGCCAGTGTAAGTGTGTGATAGGAGTGTTGATGTAAACCATGTAATTTTCAGGGACAATGAATGGCATTAATGGTGGATAAAGTAAATACACAGATGTATTCTGATGTATTGTGATATATCATGAGATATATTTCTTCCCTGTTCCTTCAAATGTAGAAGGACAGGGTAATTTTGGTAATGTTGTGGTGTTGTTGTCCCCTGTTCCTTCCAATAGAGAAGGACAGGGTAATATTTTTTGGTATACAATGAGTTGTATAGATAGTGATATTTCTTCCCTGTTCCTTCATATGTAGAAGGACAGGGTAATATTGTTTTTTATCACTATATGAGGTTTATTGTGTGTAAACAATTGATTATTGTGCCATTGTAATCCCTGTAAATTGATTGTATTGTAATTAACAACATTTGGTAATGGTTTACATTCGCGACACTGGCGCAGGCGTACAATAAGAACACCGTGAAAGACTGACAGCCATACAATCATACGGAGGGAATATTTTGTAAAATGGAATGTCCTCCAAGAGCTCAATGCCTCGCGGGCTGAAATTGTTATTAGATTGGAGGAGCAGGTAGCAGTGCTAGTAGCGAACCAGAGCCAGCCAACCACGAGATCCACGAGGCCGCCGCACTGCACCGGCCGCACAATCATTGGAGATGCTACCTGCCTCGACTCCTCACCTACCACATCCCTCTGCGATGGCTACCTGGGGACCCACACTGGACGTCGGACACCTTCTACCACATCACCCCTCGAACTACACATCACAGCCTCCACGTAGTGATAAGTACAAAAGAATTGTTATTTAAAAGTGTGCATGTGGAGGGATATTATTGTACTTAGTCCGGGATGAGTGTTTAAAGGTTTAGGTTCCTACCGTGATTGCAGCTTCGGGCTAGGGAAAATATGTACCATAGTTCAAATTCATTTATGCTGAATCGCGGTAGGAAGTAGGCTCTTATTAACTAGACGCGGTGCGGGGACATTGTTTGTTCAGTTGGACCGGCAATCAGCTGATCGGTCAGTGACGTATCGGGTGATGCGTTCCTCCCGGCTCGCTGGAGGAGCGGTCAGTCTAGTCTTGGCGATTGAGGAGTACGTGTAGCGGTCGAGTTAGTAGCTGAAGTTCTTTCTCTAACCCAATAGTTGGGATTTAGAGTAATTTATTTTTCGTGGGTAAAGTCAATTTGAAGTATTTAAAATTTTTAGTGCGTTTTAAGATCCGATCTGCCTCCGTAATCTTCAAAGTAGTAAGTCCCGTACCAGCGTATAGTTAATATCTTTTATTTTATAATACTGTATTAAAAATTTCTAAAGTTTCCAATCTTTCAGAGTCTGAAAATTTAATTCAAATTTTTGAAGTTTTGTGAATTAAATTTTGGTGATAAAGTAAATATCAAGTTTTGTGTTATATTAATTTTGAGTATTTTGAGAAGAGAACTTTTATTTTGTTTTGTTAATTTAAACCATTTTTGGAGAAGTATACATTTTTAGTTTAATTTTAATTTCAGTACCTTTTGATCAGACTCTTAAGGGGGCAATGTACCCAAAAACATATGTTTTTTAATTTCTGCCACTAATTAATCCTTTTGTTCATTAAAGTGTCTCCCTAGGTCAGGGTTTAAAGAAAATATATTATTAACCCCCTCCCACCCCTCTTCATGGGAAAGGGAGGGGGTTTTTCAAGAAAATTAGAATTCTTGTTTTACACCATAGCTGCTTTTGTATTGCACCTATTCCAAATGTTTGGATATTTTTTTAAAGCTAATAAATAGCCTTACAAAGTGTAGTATGGAATTTTGTGTAGTTATCAAAATAGGTAAGTGACATTTTATTTAAATTTTTTCAAAAAATTATAATTTTCTATAAATGGAAAAAATTATATTAGGAGTATAATTTAAAAATATACTTGATCCCATACTACACTTTGTGCACTATATATTGAAGATCATATGTACAAAATATGAGGTCTCTAGGTCAATAAATAAAGAAGTTACGTTGTAAAACGTGTTGGAAAACACGGAAAAAACAAACTTACGGGAAAAGGCAAAAAACTTCATATGTTTATTGCATATGAAAAGTAAGACTATTTACATAATCATTATTTTTGTGTTTAGTGTAAACATATTTTACACTTAAAAGAGTCCAGCCCCATAGGTAACACCTTCTTTTTTTAATTTTTTTTCTTCCTTTCTCATCTTTTTCAATTTAACTTGCTGACGTAATTTTTTATACTTCCAAGTTTTCTTACTAATTTTGTTTCTATAATATTGATTTTTAGTTGATTGCTTCATGACTAAATCAAAACTAATAGTCTAAATCACGAAATTGTTCAACAAAACACAACAAACACATGTCATTCACAAAGTGAGGTTAGAGTACAGTAACTGGAACAACAGCTGATCACTGACAACAGCTGATTTACTGAGTGATTACCACACATAAAAAAGCTGGGATCTTAGTAAGTTCTGAAACTATGACATTCTAATATACTGAATACAGTAATAAAATACATTAGTAATGAATAGTTATATGATAATATTATGAATAGATATATGATATAAAGCTTGTAATTTATAATGGCCGCCTGGAGGAGAAAAAAAATCAGCTCTACACGCTAATAGATTTTATTAAAAAAAAACACACTTTTGGCAATGATAATGCAAAACCAATAATTGATTATTGTTTCCAAACATTTTAGAAACTAAAAAATAAAATAACAATTTTTTTAGAAAAAATCAATTTTTTGGGTTACGTTGCCCCCTTAGATTTGATTGATTGAGTGATTTTTGAATAAAATTGAATCAAAAGTTTGTAAACTTTGTAAACTTTTGGGTGAACTTGAATTTCGGAATAAACCAAGTATTTCCGAAAAGTTGTTTAATTTATAAAGTATTAGCTCCATATAAATTACAAAATATGTGCTGTAATAACGGTACATATCCATATGCTATCTAGATTGCTCCTGGAATACGATTAATCTAATAGTGTGCATGGAAATATATATATATATATATATATATATATATATATCTTTATATATATATTTCTTGTGTGCGTGTGTATGGTCCTAAACTCCTCCTAAACGGGTGGACCGATTTTAATGAAACTTTTTGTGTGTCTTCAGTTGGATCCGAGAATGGTTTAGATTCATAATTCGGTCAAGTTTTAATAGTTTATTTAATTAATTTTTGGTATTTATTTACAAAACCGTGACCATGGAAAATGGACTTTTTTTTCATGGGTTGGGCATTTATAGCCTAGCATTATTATCACAGGTGCATATAAACTGGGGGGAAAGAATATTATTGTATTATATTGATGCCTTTCGGGCATTATTGCGTTAAGGAGCAGGGGCATCACGTGATCTGGGATTCAACTTTTGCAAGCTCGAGTTAATTTTTTTTCTAAAAGAGCAAGCAGTGCGCAGCACTGCGCAGCGGGCAGGCATCGTTGACAGGATTAACGTACTAGTCACTTAAGTAACTTATCACTTACCTTAATGTTCAGGTGGGTACAGTTTTGCAGCCGCAACCCAGAAATGGTGGATCCGCTCATTGAGGTTTGGGTATTTCGCCTTAAAAAGGTATTCACCCAAATACCCCACAAAATGAGTTTTTTTCCTGCCGTAACGCGGAATTTTGTCTTTTACACTTCTCCACGTCCGCTCGATAGTATTTGTGTGGGCGTGAGTGCGTGGGTCCACAAACTCCTTTGAGTGGTTAACTGTCTCATGCACAAACCCCTCGTCCTCCAAGCAGTCGTACGCACGCCAACAATCACTAATAATGGTACTTCCCGGTTCAATTTTTTCTTTTATTACTTTTAAGAGAGTTTCCTTGTCCCTTTTCTCTACAGGCACTAAAAATGTTTCATGTGTGGTACGGTCTATACCACCAAACACCCACTGCCCTTCAATAAGTCTTCCTCTATTATATTTTCTTTTACCAAATTTTGCCTCGTCAATTTCCACAATGTGTCCAACTCCACCTAATGTAACATCATTATTGGCCACATGGTCAACAAATACCTCCCGACAAAACGAATACCAGTCTACAGCTGTTTTTGAACTAATATTAAAGTTCTTTTTCAGGTAATCTTGTCGCGGCGGCACTAGACACAATATTGACGCAACAATACAAAAAATGTCCGTCAATGGTAAATGTGCGCTTTCAAAGAAAGTCCCCTTTTTCGCACTGGCAGTAAACCGGCACTTAATTTTCTTTCGTTTCGGTGCAGGCGTGTAGTACTTTCCACACCGAAAAAAGAAGTCCCCAAATTCGTTAACAACGAGTTCGTTGCCACACTTCCTATTTCCACAACGCCTAGTCCGGTTGTAAACCCCGTGGTTTACATAAAATTGCAACACTCCATACTCGTCTTTACGAATAGCTTCCACGTAAGATAACGAACATCCAACACAAAGGTGTGCCATTATCACTACTGAACTAGTTTAAAATGGCGTCCCTTCTTCATTTGAGAGAGCCGCGGAGTAATACCAATCTGTCAAATAAGGAGGTTAAGAATAGACACGGAGGAACAAAATAGTTCAAAATGGCGTCCCTTCTGTCAAATATGGATAGAGGTACTGTCAACAACAGAGTTTTCTGAGAATTTCAAAAATTCGTAACTCCTTTAATTTTCGTTGCCGACGAATTTTTTTTTCACTATTGTTTTCAGGAAAAATTGTAGTTTTCAGGAAAAAAAATGAACATACCTTTCCATGGTCACGATTTTGTAAACTGATACCTAATTTTTTAATAATAAATTGTTGTTGATGGTGGAGTGTTTGACATTGGATCCGCCAGACTGCGCCACGAACGACACGTAATACAAAGTGAACTGATACTTAACAGCTGTGCTGTGAATATTTTCAGCTGAAGTTCATCAAAGAGGCAGAAACATTTGTTCACATTTAAAATTTAGAAAGTTAATATTTTAAATTTGTAAAGTGCTTGATCAGTAGTGTAATGCAGATTGCAAAGATGAAGTTTCACCAATTGTTCTACGTAAACATTATAGGCCTAATATTACAACACAGCCATAATGTTTTTCTATTTTAATTCCAGGTTTTCCCGACATTTTGTGCTGCTATCAAATTTGTGTGTTGTTTTGTAACATTCTGTAATTATTGTGTGAGTGCTAATTGTTATAATACATTAATAGAGATTGAAGATGTTTAAAGTGCATAAAAAACTATACTTATTTATTAAAGTTATTGAACTCATTTTGCACATTGAAGTGAGTATATTGGTCGCATACCTCAAATAACTTAAGTAGCATACAAATCAAAAGGTTATGTTTCTATGTGTGAATATTGTTAACAGTTTAGATAATCAAGTTTTAAACTAATTGGATTTAAATTAATTCGTTGTAATTTACATTTTTTAATCTGCAGTCAGAATTGGTCACATAAGTTCAAATTAAGTAGCATACAAATCACATGTGTGAATAACTACTTATTGTTAATAGTGTAGGAATTGGTTTTAAATTAAATTCTGTTGGCCAGTTCCGATATTATACTGTAATTTTTAAGTATATTTTTTAAATTTACAACTTAATTTATCGTAATGCTATTGAATGTACAATATTTTTTGTTAATCCTTCAGGAGTGTACATAAACAAATTAGATGGTTTTCCGATAAGGCTGAAGTATAATAAGTGGCCTCCATCACAATCGAATTATTGATATTTCTGAATAGCCTATCTAAACTACTATCCGAATTGGATTATAGTTATTTAAAGGCTGAAGTATAATAAGCAGCCACCATCACAATAGAATTATTGATATTTCTGAATAGCCTATCCAAACTACTGAATTTCATTATAGTTATTTATTCGGTCAAATTTAATTAAATTTTTAATTATAAATTGTTGATGTTGGAGTGTTTTATATTGGATCCGACAGACTGTGCTACGACACGTAATACAAAGTGAACTGATACTTAACAGCTGTGAATATTTTCAGCTGAAGTTCACCAAAGAGGCAGAAACATTTGTTTACATTTAGATTACGTTATTATGAAGTGCTTGATCAGTAGTCTAATGCAGATTGCAAAGTTAAATTTTCACCAGTTGTTCTATGTAAACATTATAATATTACAACACAGCCATACGTTTAATCAATTATAGTCTTGAAAGCATAGAGTAAGCATAAACATATAAAAATAACACCACTTCTTATTTCAATATATTCTGTACTCACTTTGGAGGATAGAGATTATCCAGATATAAAATTGGAAGTTTTAGCTTTTATGTGAAATTCTTAGTAAATTATTAAGTGTTGATCTTGGAAGAATGCGCTACGATCGGAGTTTCAAAT
The DNA here is from genome assembly GCF_021130785.1 of Homalodisca vitripennis. Taxonomy (NCBI): domain Eukaryota; kingdom Metazoa; phylum Arthropoda; class Insecta; order Hemiptera; family Cicadellidae; genus Homalodisca; species Homalodisca vitripennis. Next base: position 110,047 of record NW_025777181.1, on the reverse strand, counting down.
GTTTTTCTATTTTAATTCCAGGTTTTCCCGACAGTTTGTGCTGCTATCAATGTGTGTGTGTTGTTTTGTAAGGTTCATGTTTCAAAAGTAAATACGGCAAATAACATTAAAATATAATAGAATAAAGTTATAAAAAGTGTACTACGTGGCCGCGTTATGAGTTTATAAAGGCCAGCCAACAGGCAAAAGGAAGAAAATAAAAAATAAAACATTGTGTAATTATTGTGTGAGTGCTAAAATTGTAATAGTACATTAATAGAGATTATTGGTTGCATTACCTCAAATAACCTAAGTAGCATACAAATCAAAAGGTTGTGTTTCTATGTGTGAATAACTATTGTTGACATTTTAGATAATCAAGTTTTAAACTAATGGATTTCAAATAATTTGTTGTAATTTACATTTTTAATCTGCAGTCAAAATTGGTCAGATAAGTTCAAATTAAGTAGCATACAAATCACATGTGTGAATAACTATTGTTAATAGTGTAGGAATTGGTTTTAAATTAAATTCTGTTGGCCAGTTCTGATACTATACTGTAATTTTAAATAACTATAATGAAATTCGGTAGTTTAGATTAGGCTAATCAGGAATATCAATAGAGGTTATCCAGATATAAAATTGGAAGTTTTAGTAAAATACACTTTTAACTGAAATTGGTAAATATTAAGTGTGCAGTGATTGATCAGTTAATTTTTGGTTAATAAATAAATTGTTTTTTATCTTGGTATGTTTTAAATTGGATCCAGCAGAATGCGCTACGATCGCAGTTTCAAATGTTTTTCTATTTTAATTCCAGGTTTTCCCGAAAGTTTGTGCTGCTATCAAATTTGTGTGTTGTTTTGTATCATCGTGTAATTATTGTGTGAGTGCTAATTGTAATATTAAATTAATAGAGAATCACATGTGTCAATAACTATTGTTAATAATGTAGGAATTGGTTTTAAATTAAATTCTGTTGGCCAGTTCTGATACTATACTGTAATTTTAAATATCTATAATGAAATTCAGTAGTTTAGATAGGCTAATCAGAAATATCAATAATTCGATTGAGATGGTGGCTGCTTATTATACTTCAGCCTTTAAATAACTATAATATGGATCGTCATTTTAGTAGTTTAGATAGGCTATTCAGATATATCAATAATTTGAATGTGATGGTGGCCACTTATTGTACTTCAGACCTATAGGGAATACTTATTTAGTATATTAGATATATATATATATATATATATATATATATATATACTTCAGCCTTTAAATAACTATAATCTAATTCGGATCATCATTTTAGTAGTTTAGATAGGCTATTCAGAAATATCAATTCGATTGAGATGGTGGCCGCTTATTATACTTCTCCCTTTAAATAACTATAATCTAATTTGGATCGTCATTTTAGTACTTTAGATAGGCTATTCAGATATATCAATAATTTGATTGTGATGGTGGCCACTTATTGTACTTCAGACCTATAGGGAATACTTATTTAATAGATAAATTAAATTCTGTTGGCCAGTTCCGATACTATACTGTAATTTTAAATAATTATAATGTAATTCGGTAGTTTAGATAGATTAATCAGAAATATCAATAATTTGATTGTGATGGTGGCCACTTGTTGTACTTCAGACCTATAGGGAATACTTCTTTAGTATTTTAGATACTGTAGTCTATGTTGTTATACATTTTTATCTAGAAGTTACTTAATTAAAATTACATATTGAATAAGTTACTCATATTCATTGTGTACTATTATACAGAATTTTATTTTTACAGAAAAATGCCACGTCTTCGTGGAAGAGGACGAATAGTTATTCAATCATGTGATTTATATGCTACTTAATTTGAACTTATGTGACCAAACTGTTAACAATAGTTATTCACACATAGAAAAACAACCTTTCGATTTGTATGCTACTTAGGTTATGCGACCAATATACTCACTTCGTTCAATAAATATTCAAAATTAGTTCAATAACTTCAATGAATGACTATAGTTTTTTATGTACTTCAAACATCTTCAATCTCTATTAATGTATTATTACAATTAGCACTCACACAATAATTACACAATGTTACAAAGCAACACACATATTTGATAGCAGCACAAACTGTCAGGAAAACCTGGAATTAAAATAGAAAACATTTGAAACTGTGATCGTAGCGCATTCTGCTGGATACAATGTAAAACATTCCAAGATGGTCCAGCCAATTAGGAGGAGTTCAGCTCCATACACACGCACACAAGAAATATAAAGATAATAAAATTCGGTAGTTTAGATAGGCTAATTAGAAATATCAATAATTTGATTGCGATGTTGGCCGCTTATTATAATTCAGCCTTTAAATAACTATAATCTAATTCAGTTTGTCATTTTAGTAGTTTAGATAGGCTATTCAGAAATATCTATAATTCGATTGTGATGGTGGCCACTTATTATACTTCAGCCCTATACGGAATACTTATTTAGTATTTTAGATAAATTAAATTCTGTTGGTCAGTTCCGATACTATACTGTAATTTTAATTAACTATAATTAAATTCTTATAACGTGTTCAGGACAACGTTTGTCGGGTCTGCTAGTATATATATATATATATATATATATATATATATATATATATAGCATAATTTATATTTTGATTTAACTTTCCAGATCCCTATGATTTATAGTAGTGATATATAGTAATAAGTTTGAAAACGCGCACTCACATACACTATTATTGTAAGACATAAACTAACACACTCGTTTCGAGCCCTAATTTGACACTCAACATAATTCCAAAGTAGGAGTTACAAAAAACCTGCTAACTGAATCATTGCGATTTTACAATACTTTCATGTATACTAAGTTAATAGTCAATAAGATAAACCAAACACGTAATTTGTTTACAAGTGAAGTATGGAAGACTGTGCGATTCATTTATGGTAGCGATTCACATTTATATTACAATCTAATTTTCCAAATTATTACTAATGTTATGACTAATTTTAATTATATTAAAATATTATAGTAATTGTAATTATATTAAAATTATTAACTATTATCTTGTAAACATATAATAAACCAATGAATATAAGTATGCCATTCTGAAATACCAATTTTAACCAAATTGATTTAAAGTAGAACAATACATTACCTAGTGTATGTGTCGTGTGTGTATTAGTGTGAGTGGGGCGACTTCCTTCCGCATTGGCCGCATCACCCTTTAACAGTTAAAAAAGACAGCATGTAATAGTTTATCATAGTAAAACATACAGTTCCCAAAACCAATATAATTATAAAAATATACGTTAATTAAATAAATAGGTTTAATACTAAGTATATTGATGGAACAAATATGTAAACTTAAGTCCAATATCAGCAGATAAATTTAGTTACCTTAATATGTTGTGTAGTGGAGAATTAGTGTTGTAGTTAAATGTAGTTCTACACGCACGCACACTTTTACACTTTTCCATTCAATCATCATTCATACTTTGTGTGTTTTTGCAACACACGTTGGGACGTGTTACGTGATAATGTCAAAGAGTGGATATCATGCCAACGCAGGACCGAAGCCACCTGAAAATAATCAGAACAAAACTCTCGAATCACAAGTATGACATCAATCAGTAGAATGGTTTATTTATAATACCTTACAAAAGAGTCTTGAGATTTGACTAAAACTGTAGTTTCAGAATGGCATTAAATTTACACCTAAATGTCGCTAATACTTACAGTACTGTGTCATATCGCATTGAGGATAAGTAATATAGCATGCTGAAACATTATTTCATATTAATAATCAAAATATAATGAGTTAATTATTAAACTAATGCTTAGATAATATTTTATAGATAATATTGTAGTGGTGTAAATACAGACAGAAAATATGTACCGAAGGAAATGTATATAAGATCCATTAAAAAATAAAACTTATAAAAATTCTAATAACCAACCTTGGCAGGGATTGGGACTGCCTGTGCTTAAAACAGTTGCCGTGCCTCCACAACTGTTACCAGAACCAACAGCAATGGCTGCAGTGAAACTGTTATGCGCACCCAGGTTAGAGCATTACCATGGTACTAGGGCCAGTCCTTGGGCAGGTCGTCGCCCTTCTACCATGTAATACTCCCCTCCCTTATTAGGTTGATTATTTGAGATATTTAGCTTACGTCATTTGTGCTGCAATCTACCACAGACAATAAATAAGCACTTACTCGACAAGAGAATAATTTAGATCCGTATATTCTCACTAGACGTGTTGAACTTTACCGTATTAATATATGATAAAAGCGTTTAATGTTTTCAGATTACATAAATGTTTAATTATTATTGTATTGCAAGTAGATTATGACCAGAAAACAAAATTTTTATTTGACACACCGGTTGATATTAAAAGGAAATATATTCCATTCTCAGTTGCAGTTTAAGTTATATAAATATAGAGGTTACTCCATATTTAGTTCAATTTTATCTTGAAGTACACTCCTAATTGCACCCAATCTTTCAAGTGCACAATGTGCTGACTTGAAAGATGTGTCAATATTATTAAAGATAAGTTTGATTTAATATTAGGATCTGATAAGATAAGACTTCTACGTTCACAATATATAAAACTTTAAGAACAATGATAAACATTGGACTTAACTTTTCATAAAGATTAAATTCACAACGGTTAAAAATGACTAAATATTGAAACCCTTATAATTTAGTTTATATAGAAACTTTCTAACAATTGAATCCATAAATTTATTAACCTCGTGGAATCTTTATTTTTATTACATATTCTTAATATTCTCCGATAATAATTTCCGTCCTGTTCTCATGGAAGGTAGCCCACGACCACAGGTAACGGATACACAGGTATACTACCTATACCAATACCCTTTATGGAGAAACAAACTGAGGCAATACATTGATGACGTCAATGAAGGCATAAGGAGAAACGACTTGCGGTCGAATATTTATTTAAGTTACAGCAGTGAAAAACGAAATTGTGTGTGCTGATATCACAGGAGATTTGAAAATTTAACTAGTAATTGTACCTAACCCTGTCAGTACGCCATCAGAGCCTAATTACACCATTATTTTTTTGTATATTTAGATTTAATTCGTATAGGAAAGAACTAAGATCAATGCTTGTAAATATAAATATCTAGTACAGCTCTTACAACATTGTCTATTTGAATCAGATAGTACAGTTACAACGCAGGATGACCTACGCATGTTCATATAAAGCTTATAAATGATACAATCAATCTGAGTTTACTGATTGACCTGGAATAAATCTATTGCCAACCACGCTACTTTTAGTAGAATGAAAACGACACAGCATCGAAAGGTGTATAAAATATAAAACTGGAAACTTTCCTTAAACGTTTTCAGGTAATATTTTAATCACTGTTAGGCAACTACAAGGGAGATAAGAACGTTAGCTAAAATGTTTGCATATAATGTAAAATATATTTGATTGTCTGGGAGGCAGTTTATTGTGTAAATCTTAAGAAATATAGTTGTAGAAAAAAAAAATTATTTCATATGTTTTACCATATTGACCACTACCACAACTCGCAAACTGACGATTATTCTTTTCTAAGATGAACTTTCCCATACATTTCAAGAATCCGGTTGAGTACATGAACTATAACAATTGGCTCTGGAATACTGGACGTACACCACTCAAAACAATTAACACGTGAAGAAATACCTTTCAATATAAATATCATAGTGGGGAAATTTTAGGACTGGCTCCGGCAAAAAAAAATAATGGCGCCAATTAACAATTAAATACTTTTATTATTACATTTGTAAACTCGCAACGTTTTCTTTTCCTTTGTGTGTGTCTACGATACTATACACACTTTCATTTAATTTGGAAAGCAAAAATTAAAAATGTGTAGGGAAATACACTTAAATGTTCATTGTAAACAACGCAAAACAATCGAGTTTATTACTTTATTAAATAGTGATTAGTTGTGTTTTTAATTTCTGCAAATATGTAATCAACTGTACTACCTCAGCGGTAGTGATAATAATAGACATGTATGTGACGTAGAGGCTTGTATCCATGCAGTAATTACACACAGCTAAATATACAGTAAAACAAGTAGGTTATAGTATTAGGTATTAAGTTATAGTACTTCTGCTGTTCTACTGGTAAATAAGTCAAAATCTTGAGTTGCTACAATCTAAAATGAAGGCCTAATTGTTTAACATCAATATTCAGACATTTACAACCATACATACAATACAACATCTACGTGAGTTATATTTAATGGAAATTGTAGGGTTTTGACTTATCTATTTGAAGAATATTCTAGTTTAGGCCACAGAAGTTCAGCCGTGGTGTGGTGGTCTGGACCGGAAGAAGACTCGATGTAGACTCTGCTAACTTCTTTTTCCATGTCATCTTGAAGCAAAATTACTTATGATGAAACTGTACTGAAGAAAATTTTCAAAGGTATTTGTTAAAAAATAGACCAATTGTAAGGCTTAAGTTACAGTTATATACATTCTCAGGAAGAGAGATAGCCTAGATTTTAAACTAAGAAAATTAATAAATGAATGAATATTTATTTCTTATAGAAATAAAGATCACACATACATGGAAACATAAGAAATGATCTTCACATGGGCGTATCCTAATTATAAATATAGGTAGTTTTAAATCTTTGTATGGAAAATATAACGTATTGAGAACATGAAACTTACGATATAAATATATATTATGTAACGTATAATATATACCAGCTTTTTCCCGCGGCTTCGCCCGCGTAGTATCTACCTATATGAAAAAAAGAAAGGGGGCATTAATGAATATAAAAGGGGACAGTAAAAAATTATAAAAATCTATAATTTTAATAAGTCAGTTAAAAAGTTTAAAATATATTTTATATTTTTTAAATCCTTATTAAAAATATTTGTAGCTAGTTGTTTCTAGTAAATCTTCGCCGCCGTTCCGCCGCCCTCAAAACTATTGTCCGTCTCCGAACTTCTGCTTCCTCTGAGGTCTCAGAAGTTCTCGGTGTATTATATATATATATATATATATATATATATATATATATATATATATATATATATATATATTTCTTGTGTGCGTGTGTATGTTAATGAACTCCTCCTAAACGGGTGGACCGATTTTAATGAAACTTTTTGTGTGTCTTCAGTTGGATCCGAGAATGGTTTAGATTCATAATTCGGTCCAATTTTAATAGTTTATTTAATTAATTTTTTAATAATAAATTGTTGTTGATGGTGGAGTGTTTTACATTGGATCCGCCAGACTGCGCCACGACACGTAATACAAAGTGAACTGTTACTTAACAATTGTGAATATTTTCAGCTGAAGTTCATCAAAGAGGCAGAAACATTTGTTCACATTTAAAATTTAGAAAGTTCATATTTTAAATTTGTAAAGTGCTTTATCAGTAGTGTAATGCAGATTGCAAAGATGAAGTTTCACCAATTGTTCTACGTAAACATTATAATATTACAACACAGCCATAATGTTTTTCTATTTTAATTCCAGCCGACAGTTTGTGCTGCTATCAAATTTGTGCGTTGTTTTGTAACATTCTGTAATTATTGTGTGAGTGCTAATTGTTATAATACATTAATAGAGATTGAAGATGTTTGAAGTGCATAAAAAACTATAGTTATTTATTAAAGTTATTTAACTCATTTTGCAAATTTATTGAAGTGAGTATATTGGTCGCATAGGCCTACCTCAAATAACCTAAGTAGCATACAAATCAAAAGGTTATGTTTCTGTGTGTGAATATTGTTAACAGTTTATATAATCAAGTTTTAAACTAATTGGATTTAAAATAATTTGTTGTAATTTACATTTTTTAATCTGCAGTCAGAATTGGTCACATAAGTTTAAATTAAGTAGCATACAAATCACATGTGTGAATAACTACTTATTGTTAATAGTGTAGCAATTGGTTTTAAATTAAATTCTGTTGGCCAGTTCCGATATTATACTGTAATTTTAAATTACTAATTTTATAACAAGTATATTTTTTTAATTTACAACTTAATTTATCGTAATGCTATTGAATGTACAATATTTTTTGTTAATCCTTCAGGAATGTACATAAACAAATTAGATGGTTTTCCGATAGGGCTGAAGTATAATAAGTGGCCTCCATCACAATCGAATTATTGATATTTCTGAATAGCCTATCCAAACTACTATCCGAATTGGATTATAGTTATTTAAAGGCTGAAGTATAATAAGCAGCCACCATCACAATCGAATTATTGATATTTCTGAATAGCCTACCAAACTACTGAATTTCATTATAGTTATTTATTCGGTCAAATATAATTAAATTTTTAATTATAAATTGTTGTTGATGTTGGAGTGTTTTATATTGGATACGACAGACTGCGCTACGACACGTAATACAAAGTGAACTGATACTTAACAGCTGTGAATATTTTCAGCTGAAGTTCACCAAAGAGCCAGAAACATTCGTTTACATTTAGATTACATTATTATAAAGTGCTTGATCAGTAGTCTAATGCAGATTGCAATCTTAAATTTTCACCAATTGTTCTATGTAAACATTATAATATTACAACACAGTTAATCAATAATAGTCTTGAAAGCATAGAGTAAGCATAAACATATAAAAATAACACCACTTCTTATTTCAATATATTCTGTACTCACTTTGGAGGATAGAGATTATCCAGATATAAAATTGGAAGTTTTAGCTTTTAACTGAAATTGACAGTTTGTGCTGCTATCAATGTGTGTGTGTGTTGTTTTGTAAGGTTCATGTTTCAAAAGTAAATACGGCAAATAACATTAAAATAGAATAGAATGAAGTTATAAAAAGTGTACTACGTGGCCGCGTTATAAGTTTATAAAAGCCAACAGGCAAAAAGAAGAAAATAAAAATAAAACATCGTGTAATTATTGTGTGAGTGCTAAAATTATAATAGTACATTAATAGAGATTATTGGTCGCATTACCTCAAATAACCTAAGTAGCATACAAATCAAAAGGTTGTGTTCCTATGTGTGAATAACTATTGTTAACATTTTAGATAATCAAGTTTTAAACTAATAGATTTAAAATAATTTGTTGTAATTTACATTTTTAATCTGCAGTAAAAATTGGTCAGATAAGTTCAAATTAAGTAGCATACAAATCACATGTGTGAATAACTATTGTTAATAGTGTAGGAATTGGTTTTAAATTAAATTCTGTTGGCCAGTTCTGATACTATACTGTAATTTTAAATAACTATAATGAAATTCGGTAGTTTAGATAGGCTAATCAGGAATATCAGTAGAGGTTATCCAGATATAAAATTGGAAGTTTTAGTAAAATACACTTTTAACTGAAATTCCTAAATATTAAGTGTGCAGCGATTGATCAGTTAATTTTTTGTTTATAAATAAATTGTTTTTTATCTTGGTATGTTTTAAATTGGATCCAGCAGAATGTGCTACGATCGCAGTTTCAAATGTTTTTCTATTTTAATTCCAGGTTTTCCCGACAGTTTGTGCTGCTATCAAATTTGTGTGTTGTTTTGTATCATCTTATAATTATTGTGTGAGTGCTAATTGTAATATTAAATTAATAAAGAATCACATGTGTCAATAACTATTGTTAATAATGTAGGAATTGGTTTTAAATTAAATTGTGTTGGCCAGTTCTGATACTATACTGTAATTTAAAGTAACTATAATGAAATTCAGTAGTTTGTACTTCAGACCTATAGGGAATACTTATTTAGTATATTAGATAAATTAAATTATGTTGGCCAGTTTCGATACTATACTGTAATTGTAAAAAACTATAATGTAATTCAGTAGTTTAGATAGACTAATCAGAAATATCAATAAGTTGAATTGTGATGGTGGCCGCTTATTATAATTCAGCCTTTAAATAACTATAATCTAATTCGGATCGTCATTTTAGTAGTTTAGATAGGCTATTCAGAAATATCAATAATTCGATTGAGATGGTTACCGCTTATTGCACTTCAGCCTTTAAGTAACTATAATCTAATTCGGATCGTCATTTTAGTAGTTTAGATAGGCTATTCAGATATATCAATAATTCGATTGTGATGGTGGCCACTTATTGTACTTCAGACCTATAGGGAATACTTATTTAGTATTTTAGATACCGTAGTCTACGTTGTTATACATTTTTATCTAGAAGTTACTTAATTAAAATTACATATTCAATAAGTTACTCATATTCATTGTGTACTATTATACAGAATTTTATTTTTACAGATAAATGCCACGTCTTCGTGGAAGAGGACGAATAGTTATTCAATCATGTGATTTATATGCTACTTAATTTGAACTTATGTGACCAAACTGTTAACAATAGTTATTCACACATAGAAACACAACCTTTTGATTTGTATGCTACTTAGGTTATGCGACCAATATACTCACTTCGTTCAATAAATTTTCAAAATTAGTTCAATAACTTCAATATGTAACTATAGTTTTTTATATACTTCAAACATCTTCAATCTCTATTAATGTAATATTACAATTAGCACTCACACAATAATTACACGATGTTACAAAACAACACACATATTTGATAGCAGCACAAACTGTCAGGAAAATCTGGAATTAAAATAGAAAACATTTGAAACTGTGATCGTAGCGCATTCTGCTAGATACAATGTAAAACATTCCAAGATGGTCCACTCATTTAGGAGGAGTTCAGCTCCATACACACGCACACAAGAAATATAAATATAAAGATAATGAAATTCGGTAGTTTAGATAGGCTAATTAGAAATATCAATAATTTGATTGCGATGTTGGCCGCTAATTATAATTCAGCCTTTAAATAACTATAATCTAATTCAGTTCGTCATTTTAGTAGTTTAGATAGGCTATTCAGAAATATCTATAATTTGATTGTGACGGTGGCCACTAATAGGGCTGAAGTATAGGGCATAATACTTCAGCCCTATACGGAATACTTATTTAGTATTTTATATAAATTAAATTCTGTTGGCCAGTTCCGATACTATACTGTACTTTTAAATAACTATAATGAAATTCGGTAGTTTAGATAGACTATTCAGAAATATCAATAATTCTATTGTGATGGTGGCCGCTTATTATACTTCAGCCCTATCGGAAAATCATCTAATTTGTTTGTGTATACTCCTGAAGGATTAACAAAAAATATTGTACATTCAATGGCATTACGATAAATTAAGTTGTAAATTGAAAAAAATATATCTGTTATAAAATTCGTTTGTTTCAACTTTTTTACCTTCAGATTAAGTAAGTTTTCATTTAAAACATCCTCTACATTTCACATCACTCATGTTATACTCACACACTATCGGTTGGTCGAAGTGTGATTAAATGTACATGTGATGAAGTTAGATATTGTAATAACTTTTTAATAGACATTTTTATCAAAACAGCCCAGATTGTTACAGATTAATCAAAGTTTAAAATTTTCGCATTAAAGACGTGTGTACAGGACACCGTCTGTCGGGTCTGCTAGTATATATATATATATATATATATATATATTATATATATATATATATATATATATATATATATACTCGTAATATAATAATAAAGAAAAAACAAATACATCATAGCTACAACATAGCAGGGGTTAGAGGATAACATGACTACGAGATAACAACGGCAAAAATGATATTATAATGATGAATGAATAATAATAACAAGTTTAACATAATTTATCAATAAAGGTTATATCGATACAAGTTTATTAGGAGGATTGGAACCTCACACACTTATATACTCACGCCACACATAACCAACTCTCTCTCTTTTTCTTTCTCACTCTCTCTCGCCCCTTTCTCCCCCTTTCCTGTCTCTACATTTACCACCATCAAAAGACGCTCTCTCTCAACACACAATCCTACACAGCTACAAAAACATGACACTATCATACGCCAACCCACTGCAAATACTCCTGATGAACATAGGATCAACAATTAAGCTAGTGATGTCAATCATAGCTAGCATGTCACATCATCCATCTAATGATCAAGTATCTGTCAACATTACAAGACACAATTTTAGTGGCTGCACTGCAAGTACAAGTAACCTACTATGCCAGTGAATGTGCATTATTGTATCACATATTTGTAGACACGGAAGAAATTTCTTTTTAATTTTTTTTCTACCCCTCCTATTATTATGCTAAGGCTAGACCCATAAAGATGTTTGATCTTTACTAAACAGATCCAATAGCATGGTTTGTACTCGACAAATAGAGAGTACTAACAAAAGAGACAGACAGGAGCTGCATTATCCCTCAATAAGAAACCCTTGTTGTCTTTCTAATAATAATAAATTTTTAATATTCTCTTAAAGTTATTTTGAAGTAGTGTAACCAAATCTTTAATAAATTGTTCTTTTATGTATCACATGACGTTTAAATTTTTTTAATTATTCATATAAAACATAAGGTAAATATTTTTATTGTGTATTAATCATCAAAGTTTGATAATATGATATTCTGTCATATTATATCTTATGAAGCTTCTCTAAATGTATGATTTACAAAGACCTTAGTTTTATCAAAAAGTTTTCATAACATAGATACCTTGTTTTAAAATTTTAACGTTTTGCTGCTTCAATTTTCTTCAGCATATAATTAAATGTATATTATCATTATTTATTGACTACTTCGTTAATGCTCCACATTTGAAAACTATTCTTTTTTACCATCTCCTATACGAAAGTGAAACTTTCATTAAAAAGCCTGGAGTGACTAAGAGTACTTTAACGACATTTAACGAAACAAATATAAAGAAGTAAGAAAGCTGAGCACAATAAAATGAGAATATATAGATTATTCATAGAATAAAAAGAAAATAACAGTACCGTAAAGATTAACAACGCATCATTTCAGCGCACTCTTGCGTTGTAGTACCCCGCCTACCTCACTAGAACTAATTATTAAGACACAGGTTTTTAAACTAACTCAAGGAACAAAAATGTGAATGTTAGATTTAGTATGACATCTCAAATAATATCATCTTCAGCCTAATGTTCAGGATACTTCAATTCTACATAGACAACATTAAGTTCTATGATTGTGCATGTTTAACTGTAGAATTTGGTTGAGCGTCATAGAAGCACTCAGTGGGCTGAAACAATTACCTTTATGCCTACTTTGAGGATGTTAAGTTTTCTGTACTGTTTCATTTATCTGTATGACAGCATGACGATAATGAAATGAGCTATATGATTAACATTTAGCATGGAACTTTAGCGAAGTCTATTACACAACACGTGGTGCAGCGTACTCGTAACTTGCATATATAAACCAACAATAAAATAAATGTATTTGGTCCATGTAATAACACAAAAGTGGAACATGTAAGTTTGCGAAATTATTGGAAAATTCGCAAGCAACAATACTGGGATACAACAAGTAACAGTAATTGCCTACATCGATAGTAATTCTACTGATATAATATAAAACAATTAAGTGTAAAATTTATTTCAAATAATATATGACTAATAATTTAAAAATTGAAAGGACGGGCATATAATTCACATTTTCTAACAATAAAATGACAACCAATGGCAAGGTATCCTGAAAATGGTGAACAAAAAAGTAAACTAATTCTACGTTAAAATGGATCGATAAAGTGGACCAGCAAGTCCGACCATGATAAAACTGCAGAAGACTATAATTTTAAGAAAACAAGAAGCTAGCTCATCAAATTATGTTAACGGCATATCCTTTTGGATTATAATGTATTGAAGGAAATTTTGGTAATAAAAATAAGCGTTGCTGGATATAAAATGTTTCATCAATACAATTTACGCATTTTTTCAGCTGTGCCACAAAGATTTAAGTGAAACTTTTTAAACCAGCTGGCTTTATTAAATGTGATTTTTTTATGTTTGCATTTATTTTCTTTTTAATTTTAGCGGGTTTCTAACGTAATAATTTTATACTTCCATTAAAACAAGTAACAGTGCATAAATATTTTGCAGTACACTATTTTGTAGACATAAATCGGTCTGATTGATCTAGGGTGAAACACTGTTTTACTTAACAAAGCATACGTCGTCATACAGTCGTCTTCATGAAATCCAGTTTTTAATTTTTTGACCTGTGGTATTATTATCTTGATATAATGTGGACTTATGTGTGCATTGCTGTCTGCCAGTGAGAGGTTCCAACAGTTAGTGCAAGTTAACCTACTCTTCAACAGAAATCTGAAATTCTGAGTCTCCGAAAAAGAACCTAAAGGTCCAGCTTGGCACCACTCCGAATGGTAAATAACATATATTACATTCTTCCTCGCAGTCTTTGTTAGTTTTATTTAATTTTGTTTTTTAGAATTATACTAGCACGAGTAGAAAAAGTATCATGATTTGACAAATAACAAAACAAATTACCCTTTAGTTTCATTTTTAATTTTTACAAATCCTATATTACAAGTTTTTAGTTCCGTTCATTACCAAACTCATAAAAGACGTTCATAAATTGTAAATATTTGGTAATTCCTTTATAGTGATGACCTTTTTGAGTATAGTAGACTTGTATTTATTTACCTAGGAGAGGACGTTGCAAGGTTTTAGGTTAGAATTAGGCAAAACCATTATTATTTTGGAAGTTTTTAGATGAGTTTGCATGTAGTTCTGTTAAATACTGACCGAGTCACGCTGCTACTTAAACGTAGATTAATTATTTACATTCGGATTGGTTGCCGTTAAAGCATATTTGAACTGCTCATCATGTTGTCAGTTCAAAAATTATTACTTAACAGTCACATTGACTTTTGTTTCTTCTAATAGTAAAACCGGGATAGTGATTTATATATTAAATGTATATTAAATTTGCGGTACAATAGCTTATCTGATTCAACCTCATTTAATGAGTTCATGATTTAGTGATAATAAACTATTAAATTATGACATAGTTACTATTTCTTTCTAATAATCATTTCTACAATTTCTTTTAGGAATCTACAAACACCGATAAAAACCCATGCTTCGTTTTAGAACATTTATCCGTTGCTATGATTCAGGAAAGTGGGCGTAACGCTGCGTTTATAACCATTTAAATTGGGTGACCAAACTAAGGGATGTTTATTTACGAATGATTTATTCTTAAATTTCTCGTTACCATTAGGGTACCTTTTAATTTACCCATAAAATTAACTAAAGTTTCGATAACGTTCAGCAAAATTCTACTGGTTGATATGTACCTCAATTCGAAATGCATCTATTTGATCTATATCACGAGAAGACTCCTCAATACCATGGACAGTGCTTAAAACAATGCAATTTTAAGAAATAATTGTGAAGCAATATACTTACTCACACGAAATATTTGATAAGAGCTTTAGTAAGTTAGTATCTCCGAATAATTAGTAGGTATCTTTAGGTACAACATATATTTTGTCAGATCTTTAGTAGGTATCACCGTAAATAATAATGACCTTGATAGAATATTGGACCGTGCTGATCAAAAGCAACAAGAAAGCATCAGAATTATAAAAGATATATTCTTTACACGCAGTTTTGAAATTTATCGACCCTTTATAATACTTAGATGTGACGATGGTCCAAACAAGGTCATGAATTATATGCTTGTTTTAGATATATAAACTTCTTAGTATATTTCATTATATCTCTTTTCAACTGGCAACACTGTAATTTTACTATTACTTTACATGTCGTCATAATATATTGTGGCAAAGTCACCAGATTTTTCAGAAGTACAATACTAAACGTCATATCTAAGGCGATGAACTATTAAGATGAAAAGATACAATTAATACAACTCATGAACCAATAATTCCCATGAGTAATAGTAATTACATAAAAATTATAAACTATTCTCATATAAACATATACTCATCCAAATAATATTAGCGTGCCATTCTAAAAGTGTACCTATTGTATTCAATAGTAATTCTGGGGTAACTGGATTACCGGTGGAAGGAGTAGGCCCAGAAGAATGATAAGTATTGGACAGTACAAAAATGCCTTCTATCTGTTTGAATATATCTTTTAAATGTAACAGATGATAACACTGTTCTCAAGTTTTCCCTAATGATTGTTTTGTAGTGATTGAGTTAATGCGTTTTGGGGTTATGAAATAGTTTTCACTTAAATTATATGCGAAGCCTGTTACTTTAAAAATAATTATAATTGAAGCATATGTATTTCTATAATATTTTCTTAGTAATTAATTACTCATGCATTACCTATTCGTAATAAAAAGTCTCTTTGTAACAAAATACTGCAAAAGGTTTTATCCATCTATACATATTTAATAGACAAAGGTTTAATGAACTGTGTTGCAGCTAATTCTGGGCTGTATAAAGTGCAGTGGTGTAACTAATGGACCTGAAGGGAGCTTACAAATCATCTCTCAGTCTTGAATTATCGTTTCTGAATAATAAGTCAAATAAGGTGTGTAGAATCAATTGAATCTTGTCACTAAAATATTTATAAAAAAGCATATCAATTTGAAAACTATTTCATAAACTCAAATAACATTAACCCAATCACAATAAAACAATCATATGGGAAAACTTGAGTACTGTGCTATCCAACGAACTATACTACTGGAACGCGCACTGCCCATAAGCCACATGTTGTGTTTTCCGGTCGCACACAGCTGTGCGTTACTGGTGTATCCATGGATTTGCAGGCGCTTAAAGTGGGCAAGAAACTCACTGAGTTCTGTACTCCATACCAATGATGCTGATCTTAGAACACATTAACTTTTTATTGATTTTAAATCTAAGGGTAAATTAAGTAGATCAAGTGATGATGTACGGTATTAAAAATTGTAAAATATTCTTATTTGCTCTAGTTATCTCAAACAAATGCGACCACTTCTAAGTTGACGAATTCACTGAAAGCCACGAGTTATTTTTAATTAAAACTGTGACTAAACTATTATTTTAAATAATATCTCATCACATCCAAAAAACAGAAAACTTTTGACATTATAAGAAATCCAACTTAGAAATAAAGCAAAAATTGGTCAAAATAATTTTATTTTCTAACACGTAGATTAAGTGTGTCATGTTTGTAAATTTTATGTAGTTTACTTTGAAATAAAATACTGTGAATAAAAAGTTGTTTTTTTTTCATCTGGGAAATATTTTAATGCCTGTAATCTTTGTTTCCGACTTTGTAAGAAAAATAAACGTCAAAATCTCAGTTATTTTAATATTGTACAAAAGTCCGTTTTTTTTAACTAAAAATAAAAATCCACGGTGAAAAGCAGCTACTAACATTTGTTATAATAAATAAATTGTAGTATCTAACAATTGTATTAAGTATAGAAGGCGTTTTAAAGTGATGTTAGATCATTACTATAATGCCTGCCATATGGGCGGACGGAGTTAGTTCTTGCCCATTTTCCAGCGCCTGCAGACTCGGAACGCAGCCCAGGATTTCGGCTCGGTTTCTCCGGCCCAGAGCGCGTTTCCATTATTATAATTCGATGGTGCTATCATCTGTTACATTTTAAAGAAATATTTAAATACAAATATACTACAACACGTTTTGTTTGTAAATCCAGTTACTTAGTAGACAATCTTCGTTCAAGAAGATTTACTTGTTACTTTGGTAGCTAGAAAAATATTTTGTGTAACAACTGTTGTTAGGTTTTGATTTTGCTGTGGTTGGTAGCATCCTTTATCTTTTGTAAGTTTACATGGTTTTTGCGCATTACTTTTAGAGCAAAGTTCTGTAAAAATAAAAAATAAGTAAAAATAAATAGACCAAGCATAAAATATACACAGAGAAAAGTCTACAACATCATAAAACACGTTATATTAAAGGCAAATAACAGTCAGAAACAGAAATAAATGTCAAATCGACAGCAGATAACAATGTACAGACGGAAAATGAATCATGAAGGAAATGTATATGAGATGTAATAAAATGTTATTTAACATGTTTAGAAGACCAACCTTGGCAGGGATTGGGACTGCCTGTGCTTGAAACATTTGCCTTGCATTCACCAATGTTACTAGAAGGAACTGCAATGGCTGCAGTGTCACTGTTATAAGCACCCAGGTTAGAGCATTCCATGGTACTAGGGCCAGTCCTTGGGTAGGTCGTCACCTTTCTACCATGTAATAATCCTCTCCCTTATTAGATTGGTTAATTGATATATTATGTAGGTTACGTCACGTGTGCTGCAATCTACCGCAGACAATATGCACTTTCTCGACAAAAAAATAATCTACATTCATAAATTCATACTGCGACGTATTAAACTTTACAGTTTAAATACTTCATAACAGTGTTAAATGGTTTCATATTATATATTTTGAAACTATTATTGAAGTCTGAGTACAGTTATTAAAAAAGTGTTTATTTATGGCAGACAGCTTGATATTAAAAGGAAATATATTCTGTTTTCGGTTTTGATTTAACTAAAACAAATAGATGTTACTCCATATGTTCTTCGATATGCACAAATTTCTGCAATGCTTGTACCAAATCACTCAAGTACACAATGCGCTGAGTAGAGAGATGTAAATGATTATAAATAATTTTGATATAATATTAGGATTTGATATGATAAGAATTTCACGTTCCCTTGGTATAAAACGTTAAGACAAATGCTAAACATTGGAATTTTAACTAAAAATATGTTAAGAAAGGTTAAGCATGACTAAATATTGAAATAGTTATGAATTTAGTTTCTTTGTATATGAGATAGTACTTCCAGATCTATATAGAAAAGAAAATGTCAAGTAAATCTATTACAATTTTAATTTACGAATTTAAAACGACGAACCTTGGCAGGGATTGGGCCTGCCCGTGCTTGAAACAGTAGCCTTGCATTCATCACTGTTACTAGAACCAACAGCAATGGCTGCAGTGAAAGTGCTATGCGCACCCAGGTTAGAGCATTGCATATTACTAGGGCCAGTCCTTGAGCAGGTAGTCGCCCTCCTAACATGTAATACTCCCCTCCCTTATTAGGTTAGTTAGTTGAGATATTTAGGTTACGTCACGTGTGCTGCAATCTACCGCAGACAATATGTACTTTGTCGACAAAAAACTAATCTAGATTTGTAAGTGCTTGCTAAAACGTATTATACTTTACAGTTTAAATACTTTATAACAGCGGTAAAGGGTTTCATATTATATATTTGTAAACTATTATTTGAGTCTGAGTACATTTAAAAAAAAATATTATTTATTAATGACAGACCGCTTGATATTAAAAGGAAATGTATTCTGTTCTCAGTTTTGATTTAAGTAATATAAATAGAGGTTACTCCATATGTTTGTCGATTAGCACAAATTTCAGCAATGCTTGTATACGAAATCACTCAAGTGCACAATGTGCTGACTTGAGAGATGTATAAATATTATTAGAAATAAGTTTGATATAATATTAGGATTTGATATGATAAGAATTTCAAGTTCCCTAGATATAATACGCTAAGATGAATGCTAAGCATTGGACTAAAATTTTAATTAAGATTATTTAAAAAAAAGATTAAATACTACTAAATATTGAAATAGATTCTAGTTTCTAGTTTCTATGTATATGAGATAGAACTTCCAGATCTATATAGAAAGAGATATGTCAAATAAATCTATTATAATTTTAATTTAATAATTAAAAACTACCAACCTTGTAACGACTTTTCGTATCGCGACAGTAACTGTAACTGATCCAAAAAGTCTCAGTCGTGAAATGGAGTAAAGTATTCCAGTGGTCAGGAGAATGTAGTTAGAATGAGGAAACCAAAGGCTCAGATTGAGAGCAGAGTCAACCTAAGTGGACTTAATACGAACGCTCGGTATCATCACAGCCCACGCTCTAAGTAGAGTATGAGGAGGAGTAAGGACAATAGTAATTTGGAAATAAAAGCGTTGGGAAAAGTCTAACGAAAGAACTAAGGTTCCGCTCGGATTTCTCTAGTGGGGACAGAGAAAGAGGCGCTGGGATTTCTCTAGCGCAGGGCGAAAGGTACCGCTTGGATTGCTCTAGCGGGCGAGAGGATAGAGGCGCTCGGATTTCTCTAGCGCAGGACGAAAGGTTCCGCTTGGATCTCTCTAGCGGGGAAAGACGAAGAGGCGCTTGGATTTCCCTACCGCAGGGCGAAAGTTTCCGCTTCCATTGCTCTAGCGGGCGAGATCATCGAGGCGCTAGGATTTCTCTAGCGCAGGACGGAAGGTTCCGCTTGGATCTTTCTAGCAGGGAAAGACGAAGAGGCGCTTGGATTTACCTAGCGCAAGGCGAAAGTTTCCGCTTCGATTGCTCTAGCGGGCGGGAGGATCGAGGCGATCGGATTTCTCTAGCGGATAGCGAAAGGTTCCGCTTGTATTGCTCTAGCGGGCGAGGGGATCGAGGTGCTCAGATCTCTAGCGCAGGACGAAAGGTTCCGCTTGGATCGCTCTAGCGGAGAAAGACGAAGAGGCGCTTGCAATTCTCTAGCACAGGGCGAAAGATTCCGCTTGGATTGCTCTAGCGGGCGAGAGGATCGAGGCGCTCGGATTGCTCTAGCGCAGGGCGAAAGGTTCCGCTGGGATTGCTCTAGCGTGCGAGACGAATATATGCGCTTGGATATCTCTAGCGCAGGAGCGCAGGGCGAAATGTTCCGCTGGGATTGCTCTAGCGGGCGAGGGAATAGGGTGCGCTCGGATTTCTCTAGCGCAGGGCGAAATGTTCCGCTGGGATAGCTCTAGCGTGCGAGGGAATATATGCGCTCGGATTTCTCTAGCGCAGGACAAATGTTCCGCTTGGATCGCTCTAGCGGGGAAAAACAAAGAGGCGCTTGGATATATCTAGCGCAGTGCGAAAGGTTCCGCTTCGATTGCTCTAGCGGCGAGAGGATCGAGGCGCTCGGATTTCTCTAGCGGATTGCGAAAGGTTCCGCTTGGATTGCTCTAGCGGGGAAAGATGAAGAGGCGCTTGGATATCTCTAGCGGCAAAAGGAGCGCAGGGCGCGAAATGTTCCGCTGGGATTGCTCTAGCGGGCGAGGGAATAGAGTGCGCTCGGATTTCTCTAGCGCAGGGCGAAATGTTCCGCTGGGATTGCTCTAGCGTGCGAGGGAATATATGCGCTCGGATTTCTCTAGCGCAGGACAAATGTTCCGCTTGGATCGCTCTAGCGGGGAAAAACAAAGAGGCGCTTGGATATATCTAGCGCAGTGCGAAAGGTTCCGCTTCGATTGCTCTAGCGGCGAGAGGATCGAGGCGCTCGGATTTCTCTAGCGGATTGCGAAAGGTTCCGCTTGGATTGCTCTAGCGGGCGAGAGGATCGAGGCGCTCGGATCTCTAGCGCAGGGCGAAAGGTTCCGCTTGGATCGCTCTAGCGGGGAAAGACGAAGAGGCGCTTCGATTTCTCTAGGGCAGGGCGGAAGGTTCCGCTTGGATCGCTCTAGGGGGGAAAGACGAAAAGGCGCTTGGATTGCTCTAGCGCAGGGTGATTATCTTACCTGATAGTGGCGAAGCGTTGAACTCCCTGGAACGAATGACCTGCTCTACCTATAGTGGTCTCCCAGGAACGAATGAGAGCTGTGCTGGTGATCAGCTGCCCTATATAGCAGCCAGGTTGGCGCATGAGAAGAACCCCCAATATTGTCAGTCTGCTCCTAGCTGCAGTGCCGGCAACATCTCTCCGTTGGGTTATATGGTCCCCTTGTTCCAACCTTTTTGAAATGGCGACGCTGCAGTTTCTGAATACTCGACCGTATTCTTTATTGCAGGGATGGGGTCGTTAGGGATCCGTCGGCATAGCGAAAAATGTGCCGACTTGTGTAAAGCGGTGCTGCAGGACGTATGGGAGGTAGGAATTAGGTGGGCATGTAGGAGTGATTAGGAGAGGGTAAGGTTTATGAGAAAGACGCGGAAGGCGATAAGGTAACGGGAAGTTTCATCGGCGGCGCAGGGTAGGGTCAAGTGACGGAGGGGCCGGACTGATCGTGGGAAAATAGGACAGGGCTTGTTGTAACGTCGGAAAGCGAAGGACATAGAAATTGTAAGGCAAGTGTGTATAGGACGACGCCTACTACCTGAAGGCGACGCCCAAAGCGGATCAGTAGGACACGAGGTCAGGAAATGTGTAATGGTAAGTGGAAACATGGATAACTGCTAGGGTGCGGGCAAAGGTCAGGGTAAAAGAGGTACGTGGAACTAGGGCACGACGCAGGGGAAATTAGGACGACGCTGGTTGTTTACGGATAGGAGGGGAGTAGAGATGTTTTAGGTGTAGCGGAAATAAGGATTTATTGGAGGAAGGAAAACGGGTGTAGGGCTAGACGTAGGGCCGTGGGAGGAGACGCTAAGATAAGATAAGTTAGGAACAACAGGACGTCGGTAACAGCGGAAGGCGGAAAATAAAAAGGTCAAGGGCAATAAGGGAAACTGCACTCTGGTAAACAAGGTTTCTATTAGAAAGGGTGAGGATTAAGGACAGGGACGAATAAGGGTCGTTACAACCTTGACAGGGATTGGGACTGCCTGTGTTTGAAACAGTAGCCTTGCATTCATCACTGTTACTAGAACTAACAGAAATGGCTGCAGTGAAACTGCTATGCGCACCCAGGTTAAAGCATTGCATATTACTAGGGCCAGTCCTTGAGCAGGTAGCCGCCCTTCTAACATGTAATTCTCCCTCCCCTTATAAGGTTAGTTAGTTGAGATATTTAGGTTACGTCACGTGTGCCATGATCTACCGCAGACAATATGCTCTTTCTGGACAAAAAATAATCTATATTCGTAAATGCTTACTGAAACGTATTATACTTCACAGTTTAAATACTTTATAACAGCGATAAAGTGTTTCATATTATATATTTTTAAACTATTATTTAAGTCTGAGTACATTTATAAAAAAAACATTATTTATTAATGATAGACCGCTTGATATTAAAAGGAAATGTATTCTGTTCTCGGTTTTGATTTAAGTAATATAAATAGAGGATACTCCATATGTTCGTCGATTAGCACAAATTTCAGCAATGCTTGTATACGAAATCAGTGAAGTGCACAATGTGCTGACTTTAGAGATGTACAAATATAATTATTAATAAGTTTGTTATAATTTTCGGACTTAATATGATAAGAATTTCACGTTCCCTAGGTATAATACTGGGTGTCCCAGAAAGGAATGCACTTTTATTTTGGGGAAAGCCGAATGTCCTAGAGAGATAAGATAAAGAGCTTATCAGGGCTTTGAAGCCGTGCCCGCGGAAAAATCATTTGCCATGGATCGCTTTACCGGTGAGCAGCGTGCTTTCTGTGTACGCGAGTATTAACATACGCTTTCTTATGTGACAGTTCGACGACACTTCCGCGCTCAATACAGACTTCATGATCTCAACCAAACGCCATCAGTGAACATAATTAAATGCTGGGTGCGCAAATTTGAAGCTACAGGATCAACTATGAACCCTCGTCCCATCGGTCGCCATAGAGAAGAGCGTTCTGAACAAAATATCGAGCGTGTCCGAGATGCTGTGGAGGATAATCCACATCGATCAGTAAGAAAACACGCTGCTGCTTTGAATATACCCCGAACCAGTATTCAACGCATTTTGAAACAAGATTTGAAGTTACACCCGTACAAAATCCAGTTAGTACAGGCATTGAAAGAGACTTTCTACCCGCTTCGGCTTAACTACGCAAACGAGATGCTTCGTAGTTTTAGAAATTTCAATAACATAATCTTCAGTGATGAAGCACATTTCCATGTCTATGGATATGTGAATAAGCAAAACTGCCGTTATTGGTCTGCAGAAAATCCAAGGGAGAAACACCAACGCTGTTTACATTCCCCGAAGGTTACTGTCTGGGCGGGAATGACTCAAACAGGCATCATTGGGCCGTATTTATTTGAGGATAACCAAGGGAACACTGTGACAGTAAATTCCCAGCGATACATAACAATGATTAATGATCATTTACAGCCGTTCTTGCAGACGTTACCTCAGGTTAACAGGCAAAGATTGTGGTTTCAACAGGACGAAGCTACGTGTCATACAGCAGGAAACTCCATGACTGGAATAAAGCAGCTGTTTCGTGGGAAAGTCATTTCCAGATTTGGTGACATCAACTTTCCTCAGACAACAAGCCCAGACCTAACTCCACTGGATTTTTTTTGTGGGGGTATCTAAAAAGTCGGGTGTACAACAACGCTCCTGCTACCCTCGATCTTCTGAAGCAAAATATTCGTGAGGAAATTTAAGACATCCCACCAGAACTCTGCCGTCGAGTTTTCGCAGATGTAAGGTTTCGTTTGGCGGAGTGCCGGCGCCGGAGGGGTATACATCTGGATGATGTAATCTTTCACAAGTAATTTCCCTGAAGTGTAAAAACAGGTAATCCTGGGATAATTGCTGTAAATAAAGCCATTTTTCTGTTTTTTTCTTTTTAAAAGTGCATTCATTTCTGGGACACCCAGTACTTTAAGACGAATGCTAAATATTGGATTTACCTTTTATTTAACATTATGTTAAAAAAGGTTAAACATCACTAAATATTGAAATAGTTATGAATTTAGTTTCTACGAGTATGTATTTGAGATAGAACTCTTCCTCAACAAGGTAATATTGTAGATCCGTAAATTCTCACTAAGGCGTATTGAACTTCTCAGTGTAAATAGTTGATAACAGCGTTTAATGTTTTCAGATTATATAATTTTTAAATATTATGTCAGTCTGAGTATATTAAGACAAGGAAAGAGTATTTGGTATGACAAACCGGGGTACTTACGTATTATAACGACTACACGGTTATTATTTTAAAACATCAACATATTTGGTAATTTAGAAGCATGGTTGTTGTTATGGTAACTGCGCACAATAGACGTCCGGTATTATCGGTTTAAAAACAATTTATTCAATTCTCGGTTGCAATTTAAGTTATCCAAATATAGAGCCTACTCCATATGTTGTTATATTTGACTTTCTATATCATCTCGAATTCCACCCAATCTTTCAAGGTGCACAATGTGCTTACTTGAGAGATGTACTAATATTATTATAGACACGTTTGTAATAGTACTAGTATCTGATATGATACGAATTCCACGTTTCCAGATATAAAACGATAAGACCAGTGCTAAATATAGGACTAACCTTTTCATAAAGTTTAAATTCACAACGGTTAAAACCTACTAGTTATTAAAACCATTATGGATTTATTTTCTACATGAACTTTATAACAATGAAATTCATGGATATATTAACCTCACGGAATCTGTAATTTTATTAAATATTCATAATAGTATCCCCCGTTAATAATTTCCGTCCTGTTCTCACTGATACTTTGTGGGAAGTTAGCCCACGACCACAGGTAGCGGACGGTACTACTGTTACCAACACCCTAGAGGTCTTTATGGAGAAACACACAGAGGCAATAAATTGGTGACGTCAAAGGGGATTTGAATTATAACAATTACTTAAAACAATAAACAAGACATACGTTTCAAAGTAAATATCATAAGGGAGAGATTTTAGGACAGGTTCAGGCAACAAACAATAGTGGCGCCAATTTAACAATTAAATACATTTATTATTACATTTGTAATCTCGCAACGTCTTTTCTTTTCCTTTGTCTGTCTCTACACACTTTTGTTCAGTCTAAAAAGCAAAAATTAAATACGTCAGAGGAAATACACATACATTTTGATTGTAAACAATGCTAAACAATCGCGTGTACAAATTCATTAAAGAGTGATAAGTTGTGTTTTTAATTAATTGAAATATTTCATCAAGGGTAATGCCTCAGCTATAGTGAAGCCATACAGTAATTAAATATTGCTAAATATACAGTAAAATAAGTAGGTTATAGTACTTCTGCTGTTCCACAGGTAAATAAGTCAAAGTCATGAATTGCTAAATCTAAACTCAAGGCTTAATTGTTTAAAAGCAATATCCAGACAACATCTACACCCATTTATACAAGAAAACAGCTACGTGTGTTATATTAAATGAAAAATGTGATATTTTGACTTATCCATTTGAAGAATATTTGCAGTCAAAGCCACAGAAGTTCAGCCGTGGTGTTGTGGTCATAGTTCGGGAGAAGACTGGATGTGAACTCTTCTAACTTTGTCCATATGGACTTGAAGTAAAATTACTCAGGGTTCCACTCTACTAAAACAAATTCTCAAAATTATTAACTTTTATATCATGTTTTCATGGTAACGAGGAATAATCATCATTGTCAGTTAAAAAATAAACTAATCCTAAGGTTTAGTTACACTTATGAAAACATCATTTTTGTTTCGGAAAAACTTTGCACAATTATGTTGAAATAAGATGTTTTCCCTATAAATGTATTGGAGGATAAAGCAAGTTTGCATTAAAACACATTCTGAGTATATTTTTCTTGGACTGTTGAATCCAGCTGTATAGGTTGGTTAGAAAAAAGGTAATTTGAATAAAAGGCTGTTCGAACTTAAATGCGAACTTAAACATGCTTTTAAAAGGAGAAATTGTAATTTTTTATAGGATGACAAACTACAATTACTGTATATGGTTTAATCTGACCTGAGGAATATTATCATTTTATATATTTGCCCTTACCATTTCAACCTGTACCAGAATAATACGGCTGTCGATCAAATTCTTTTTAGTAAGGTTCTTCAGGTAGGTTGTGTAGTTACACAAAGCAAATTTGCTCCTGGCTCCGCGAATAATTCTGTTATATTTTTATATGGTTTTTTATGAGTATTGGAAATGAAGAATGTTAATTATATGTTAATGTGTTAAGTATACTGTTTTTGTTGTAGACTTTGACAAGTCAGTTTTTGGTACTTTACATGTCGTCTTGTTTTCATTTATTTAAAAGTAATGTTACAAACTACTCTTCTATTAACTGTGGTGTAATGTATTTTATTTATCATATTTAAATAAAGTCGACTTTATCTTCATAACATCGAGTTTAAGGTGTATATTATTTCTTTAAAATATTATTTACCTCAGCATATATATTAAGTAATACATAATTTAAAACTATGTATACAATGTCATATGCATAAAGTATAGGATTTAAATTTCTTACTCTTCTCTGATGGTACAACACACTTGTTGGCAAAATGACAACTCGTAAAGAGATTGTTAAATAAAGTTTTCATACAGTATACTCGTGTGTTACAGGTTGAGACCTTATAGACCATGGTCGACGTCACAAATCACTGATTCTCTTCTTGAGATACAGAAGACATCTTAATGTTATGATAGTCTCCACTGGCTTGAATTGTATAGTTATAAATAAATAAAACAAATGTTAATTTACTACTAAAGTAATGTTATATGCTTTCACGATCTATAATTTTTTAAGGTTTAACATAATGAAATACTTGATTTAACAGTAAAAGAGATTTTTGGATCCCTACATCACGTCTTGCGATATACAGATATGTCGGAAAAATTTTAATTTGAGTGCGATATTAATCTCCTAACAGTAGGTTAAAGCATATTAGGAATACAAACAAATTACTATGATAGGAATTTGGTATCCTTTAACAACCAAATATTAAAAGTGTGTGAGTGTCCGCGCTGATGTTGAATCCTGGGTCTTAGACCTTAACGAAGCTCCTAATTGTCGCTTGTCATTACTACTCTGCATTTATATCTATACATTTTTATGAATCTACCATTTTTATATATGTAGCGTTTGCAATTAAAAAATTATTTATAAGAATCTATGTACCTATTTATGGGAAAATAGTTTAGAATTAATTAATGATGTCATAGTATAGGTAAATTAAATTATAATTTCTCAAGTAAGGCTCTGCGGATGTAGGATGATACAGTAAGATAGCAGGTCTTTGTGGTAGTCTATTTTGTGATAACGGGATTGTAACTGCGGTAGTATTAAGATTATTTTGTTCTCTCTTACCTTGTGATTGGATAGTTAGAGGCCATTTAAAAGGCTGGGTTTTTGGTTAGCTCTTTGCTGGAAGGGAAGGTATAAATAGCTATGATATATTCTCTGCGTCTTTTCGGAGTGTTACATTTTTAGTTCAATTTTATTTTGGAAACAAAAAGTTAAATTTATTTCAGTTTATTTTATTTGAAGGAAGAAACCCTTTTCATGAGAAAACCTTTTCACCAGAAATGGTTGTGTCAGCTTTTAAATTTAAATATCTCACAAGTACAAGTATTGTTATTTGATGTCCAAATTAATTAACTATTAATTAACTCACAGTTTTTTAAGTGGTTAGATAAAGTAATCTCCTGTCTATCTACGATAACGAATATAATAAATAAATTATTACATTACATTATTAAGTCAAGCCTAACTAATCAACGAATTATGGAAAAAGATTTTGTAAAACTTGCGGATCTCTCTACAATATGCTTGACAACAAAACACATGTTCATGGTCTAATTTCGAGCAAAACAGTAATAGAGTACAACAGAATGAATGATGTCTTTTAATTTATTTATTATGTAGATTTTTTTTATTTTTGCATAATTTTGCACTAATACTTTATTCTTGCAAAAATCTAAAAAACCATGCATGGGGTGCATGATTTTGACGTTACAGATTCTTTGTTGAATAAATAAAAAAGTTAAACTTACACAACGGAGTATCAAGAGACTCGACAAAGTGTAACTAGTAAGCTATTTTGGGACTTCCATTTGACTTTGTAACCCTCTAATCAATAAAATTGTTCCAACAAGAAATTAATATACGAACCATAAAGTCTGCTTTGTACATACAGAAAGACTTTTCTATCAAGAGTTTTTGCAGACTGTTTTTCCTTTGAAATTTGACTCATTAGCGATATTCCTCGACCCAAGAGGACCCTGTGGACGAAGTTTCAAGTCTCGAGACCTTTCCATCGAGATTTCCACTGACGGGTGGATTACAAAACGATATTGAACCCAATGTGTCATTACCAAGTGCTCACTAGCGACACATTGTAATGAAAAATTTTATTATATATATGTAAATAGGAAAAACTTCTATTGAACAAACATTTAGGTAACATTACTGTAAAATAATGTACATCCTAAAACTAACATATTATATAAAGCAAATGAATGATTTGTGATGTTACTGCACTCGGCTACATTGCGGAGAAGAGATATAAATTTATAGTTGCACTAGAAAAGACAATTGTTAATTAAATTTATATATATTCATTTTCTCACCTAATGTGGATAGGTCTTTCAAGAAACACTGGACTGTATTTCGTCCACGGGAACAGAAACAACCTCACATAAAACTGTGTAGACCTCTAGACCACCTTGCAAAACGCAAAGAGGGATTATTAGTACAGTTTTATTGCTCAACTTGACCATCCTTTACTGCGATGATGTTAGTAGCTGTAAACACCGAAGCAATAGAAAACACCGGAAAAAAACAGTAGTCCATGGTGTATAATAAGTATAATTAAAGTCACAAACTCCAATTTATATCATTACTGTTACTAATTATAGAGTATAATTCCTCATTTTCAGTTAGTGCTAATGTCTATTGAATAGTTCTTGTTTAGTTTGGTATAAATCAATGTCAAAGAATATAAATCACATTGTTTATTAAAATTAAACTCATAACTCCGTACTTAATGTCGAAGTTAATAATACCTCTTAAGGTAATGTTTTATAGGATTGTTACAAGCGTAAAAATACCTCCTAGCTCAGCCAACTACTCGATAAAGTATAGCTTAGTATCTTTATTTTCAATCTCTAAATAGCCACAGAGAATCTCAAAAGTTGTCGTTTATCGTACAGTCGTCTCGTATGACGCAAATATTTATTACTTTGTTTAATGTACTAGGATCACTTTTGTAGAAAACCAAATCGCAATCAGAACGCTGTTATAAAGTATGCACACCGTGTAGTTCTGTGTCACGATGAGGACTTATTTATAAATTTTATTATATTATCGTGTCGATACATACTGTATGCAATAGATGTCAGCACAGATCAGACAAGCAGGTTTCACTTTATTGTCCAACGTACACAAACCTAACCTAATAAGAGATAGGAGTAATACGCGGTAGAAGGGCGACCACCTGCCAAGGGTCTGACGATATTAACATACAATGCTCCACGTGGGTGCGGATAACGACCTTATTGTTGGGTATAGTTGCTGTGATAAATGAAAAGTAACTGTTTAATCATAATAAGGGTAATCAGTAAAATACCGAAAAGCGTCTAGGAAGTATGAGGAAACGTGATAGAAGTGGAAATCTGTGCCCCAGAGTGTAGAGAGCTGCAAGCAATAATAATTTATTTCCCTTTTCTTTACTGACTTCTTCTTATTGGAAATTTCTTCACAACTAAGTGTTATACAATAGATTAAAATTTTTAATTAACATATCCATCAAATGAAACTACTAATTTCTGTTAATCTTTAATGATGTGTCATCTTACTCTGAAATACGTAAAGCATCTACAAATTTGTATTAAAATGCTATGTGTTAATTTGTATGATAATTCACAATCATTAGCTATTGCATTTATAATAAAATGACTGCTTTTATTTTAATACTCTGTGTTTGACAATTATTTATGTCTTACATACTGTTTTATAAAATAATAAATTCAAAGACTGGAAAAATTTCGATTTCTGACTCTCCTTGAATACCAAGGACAGGGCAGAAAATGTAGCAAAATTAAGTTTTTATCTAGAAGAATTAAATTAGTATATGACTTATACTCACCCTTTTCGAGCTGCTTCTATGAATTTTTTTTTTAAGTGCCATCAAATTCGATGTAGAACGTCGAGTAGACAGCATTCACAGCACCAATGTGAAGCAGACGGCCACATGACGACCATACTATTTGACTTGTCATCCTTAATGGACGTTAAATACCAAGAACACCAATATGTTCATTAAATGTCTATTTATCAACTACGTTATCAGCCGTAACTTAACAAATCCAACTTTGTTCTCGTTTATAACTCAAATACGTACTATAAATAATTGAAATATTTTGCAAGCGTTCTGTACAAATGTCACTTCGTATATATGATAACTTACTGAATACATACTTACATAAATCTTAGAAACTAGTGAGAATATAAATGTTATTTCCAACCATCTCAAGTAACCCACTTATTTGCCACTGTTTATAATATGATTTCTTTTGACAATATTTTAAAACATGATAAATGGACCATCGCTTCGGCGTCATCATGACTAGATTTGTAAGGAAACCATTATAGATAACAATGGCGTTTCCTGTATCAAGCTTTCAGATTATTTCCAGAAACACAACAAAGAACAATATTTATGACAGCCCAGCTTATAATATTCTTGTAGCCGATTCATATTCCTTTTTTTCATGTAAATGACAAGACACACACACTTGGTAAAATGAAGAAGAATTGCTCGGAACTTAAGAAAATAAGTCTTTTCTTATATGAATTAGTATTCAAGACCAATTTCCACAAATAAAACTTCACTCCATGGCTCAGATGCCACAACATGGTAAACAAACAATAGCAGTTAGTAGCACAATAATAAAACTGAAATTTTAGATAGTAATAAATTTAAAGATCCCAATAATATTATTTTTAATTGAAATCATGTTTCTACCACGTTTCCAAAACCGATAGTTTCCAAAATACTTGTAAATAAGGCAGTGCAAAAAGAAAAATTATTCTTGAATGTTTCTCCCCAAGCTGCAATCAATGATAGTTACGTCAGTATCGATATCTGTGCCTGGCGAGAGAAATATAAACACCGCTATAACTAAGCATGTAAAATCGCCAGTCCTCTCTGCTATAATAAATAACACTCAGCACTCGGTATTAGGTAAAGATAAGTACGATTAAATAGAAACAAAAAAGATTTATACAATTTTGCCTACTAATACTAAATGTGTAATGTTATTTGATTTTGAGATTATTATCTTGGAAAAACTTTTGGATAACATCAAAACTTAGATAAAGATAGTGAAATTGTCATGTAAAGCAATGTTTACTGTCCCTGAGTAGTTATCCTGGCTTGATATTTTCGGAACTGCTTTTATGAAAGCGACTGCCATGATTATTAATTAACATACAAGAAGACATATATTAGCAAATACAATTTTTGCGCTTTTTAAAATAGTAACGTAATAACAAGTAAAATTAAACTGTAAATTATAATGGGGTGTAGTAAAGCCAAAGGTGAAATTATGAAAATATGTTCAAAAATGTTAACCAATGTTTTAATCTAAGAAGTATTTAAGCTAATTTTTTAATACTATACCGTATTATTTGACCACTTATTAAATAGAGCGTTCTCAAGGATTAGCGTATAGAACAAGACTAAGAGAGAACAGGGGAAAAAGATGAGTTAATGGGTAAGCTCCCTGCAGGACATGAGCTACACCACCACACGCACTGTTAAAACAAATAGCAAGATCAAGCCTGGATTGGGACTGCCTGTGCTTGAAACAGTAGCCTTGCATTCATCACTGTTAATAGAACCAACAGAAATGGCTGCAGTGAAACTGTTATGCGCACCCAGGTTAGAGCATTCCATGGTACTAAGGCCAGTCCTTGGGCAGGTCGTCACCCTTCTACCATGTAATACTCCCCTCCCTTATTAGATTGGTTCATTGAAATATCTAGGTTAAGTCACGTGTGCTGCAATATACCGCAGACAATATGCATTTACTCGACAAGAGAATAATGTAGATCCGTAAATTCTCACTAAGATGTATTGAATTTTACAGTATGATACTAGGTAACGGCGAATAATTATTTTAGAATATGATTTAAAAAATTATTATTGAAATCCTAGTACATTTAAAAAAAGAAAAGAATAATTTTATATGACCATTTGGTTGATATG
Source organism: Homalodisca vitripennis (assembly GCF_021130785.1). NCBI lineage: Eukaryota > Metazoa > Arthropoda > Insecta > Hemiptera > Cicadellidae > Homalodisca > Homalodisca vitripennis. The sequence goes on along the minus strand of NW_025777181.1, from coordinate 77,295 downwards.
AAAAGTAAATTTATTTTATTCTCAATTTCCATTTTAATAATATAAATAAAGAGGTTACGTCATATGCATTTTGGTTTGTTATCGTTTTCCGCCACCCCTATCGCCAGTCTCAAGTGCACTTTGTGCTGACTTGAGAGATGTATTAATATTATAAGTGTTGCTAAGTTTGATTTAAAATTAGGATCTTGATAGGATAAGAATTCCACGTTCGCCATTTATAAAACTTTAAGACCACTGCTAAACATTGTACTAACCTTTTAATAAAAATTAAGTTCAGAACGGTTATCAAGAAATAATATTGAAACCTACATGAATTTAGTTTCTTTACATGCTTTTTTAGAATGGAATTCATACATTTATTAACATCATGGAATAATTCCTAAGTTAAATATCCTACATAATGTTCTCCGATAGTTAGAAATATAGCGACTATAAATAGGAATATACAGGGTTAGATAAGATTAGATAGGATCCATTTAATATTACAATATTTTGACTAATCGTGGACGTGATAATTACCTTTTACTTGTCTTTTGAATGCGTAGGAAGTCAGATAAAAACCCTTAAAAAATTTATAATACTATTCGCAAACTGAAGCAATGTGTATATGCCTGTTGTATATGCCTGTATAATGCTTATCAATGACATTTCATCAATCTGAGTTTCCAGGATGACCAGGAAAAAAAACTGTTCGTCAATCACCTACTATTTAGTACAATTAAAGGGAGACAGTATCGAAATGGTTAAAATATCATACAATAACCCGTCCTTAGACTTAACCCTGATTAAAAAAAATAAATGATACTTATATCACTGTCTGACAACTAGATAAGAGACAAAATTGTCACTTTATAGGTCTGTATATATTAAAAATATATATACTTATCTGACGGTCGGTTTAAATGTAAAACTAAAGAAATATTATAAAAAATCTGTTATTAAATAATTTTGGCTCTTTTGATACTTTCTTAACCTCCAGTGTTTTCTTGAATTATAAAATATGGTTCTGGGCTACTGGACGTATATCACTGAAAACAATAAACAGGTAAATAAATACAGTTCAAAGTAATTGTAATTTAAAAAGAATGTTGGACAAGTTCTGCAAAAAAAAAGAATTGTGGAGTTAATAGTGTATCAGTACATTTTTAAACTCGCAACGTTTTTCTTTTCCATTGTGTGTTTTTACGTTGTTATACTTCGGAGGAAATAAATATAAATTTTATGAACTGTTTAAAAAAATCGCGTGTTTAACATTAGTGAAATGTTTTACGTGATTAGTTATAATTTTAATTTATAAAACTATTTAATCGACTGTATTGCCTCATCGGTAGTGTTAATAACGTTCAAGTATGTGGAGTAGTGGCTGGAGTCCATTCAGTAAATGTATACAGCTAAATATACTGTAAAATAAGTAGGTAAGAGGATTTCTGATGTCCTATAGGTAATATGCCAAAATTATCCGTTGCTAAAATCTAAACTCAATGCTTAATTGGTTAACATCAATATTCAGACATCTACAGCAATACATATAAGAGAACATAAAGTTGAGTTATATTTAATAAAAAACGTAATATTTTGACTTATCCATCTGAAGAACATTGCAGTCAAAATGACAGAGGCTCAACTGTGGTGTCTGGGTCGGAAGATCACTGACCATGAACGCTGCTAACTTTGTCCGAATCACATTTAAACAAAACTACTCAGGATGCCACTGCACTGATCATGTTTCTAAAAGAATTAGGTTTTAATATTGTGTTTTCATGGTAACGAGGTATAATTATTGTCAGTTAAGAAATTGACTAATCGTAAGGCTTAATTTACAATTATATAAATTCTCAGAAAGACTATCCTGTTAAATGTTTAAGGCGCATTTAAATAACGCGTTTAAGTGTAAATATAAAAACTATGCTGGGGTTAGGGCCCAGAAAATAAATACAAAATCTGTTATTGTTTTGGAAACTTTTTGCACAAGATGTGGAATCTGTGGAAATAAGCTTTTTTCCTATAAACATGTTAGAGAAGCATAAGCAGGTTTGCATGCAAACACACACTGAATATAAGTTATTTAGACAGTTTAAGCCATTTGTAAAGGATTCTTGGAAATAAGGTGCTTGGAATTCAAACATGTTACTATATATCGATTTAAAGTAAGTGTTAGTTTTGAAGTAAATAACTTTCAAGGTGTAAGAATAAAGTACTAGGTCAGTAGTATAATGCAGATATAAAAGACAAAGAACTATCTATATTTTATTACAGATGGCACCTTTCACGTATTAAAACAATACATGCAAATTAAATACTATAAAAAATGTAATAACACTTCCTTAAATGGACGAAACTGTGAACTTATGTACATAATATACTCAATAATGATTATTTTCTTTAACATTACGATAGGAGTGTTATATTGTGACTTGCGGAAAAACAGATAGTTGTAATATATGCAGCTACTCCTGAATTCTGTAAGAAAAGCAAACAATAGATTTGTTCGAGTACTTCTGGAAGCATTTGATTTCTCTCCCAGTAACAAATAAGGTAAGCTCATATCACGACACTGATAACAAAGACGTAATAAGTTGCAGCTGCTACTCTAATTTAAGGAAGACCAAATACACAAACAGTCTTAGAGGCTATCTCAGGTTCCCCCATCTTATCTGCGGTGATCCAATATTTACAATTTGAATATTCTCGATTGCGGTATGATACGAATCGTATATTTTAATTAAAATATATTTTAGATTAAATTTTGTAATCTATTTCTAGTTAGTTGACATCTATCAATTTTTTGTTTGGATACGTAATAAATTGTATATTTATAAACACTAAGAGTATTGAGAATGTATTACTCGTAAAATATGACATACATCCGTTAAACCTAAAATCCGGAATATTTATGAGGGAGTAAGGAAACACATACTGTTGTATATGAAAACTTAAATAAAGATATCAAAAGAAAATGGTAACGAATACAAAAAATGGAACCTAATAGTTTTATTGCTGATAAGTAATAAAAAGTAAAATTTTTGATTTGATAATAAATCACTTTAAGTACGGCATAATATCTGCAAACCTGTTGTAGTTAAACATGTTATTACATTGTAAGATATTAATATAGTACATCTTATTCATATAGGTTTTGAAGCATGTATTCTACATTAATTCTTCAGTCCAGGTTCGAGTCAGTATATAAACCGACGAGCTGTACAGTGTTAACTTAGTTTGTGAGTTCACAAACAGTGACAATCACACACAGAGTATTGTACTGGATGTGATTCGAATTGGGGTTTCTCTTTGTTACTCTCAGCCGATCTTAGCTCAAATGAAATACTACAGGATTAATTTTGTTTTTTTTCACACCAGTTGATTTAACTTCATTTAGACTTAAGACTTAAATCCTTGAAATTCCATAGTAATTACATCAAAATTTAGGAAGAGAACACTATAAAAGATTCATAAACAAATTAAAATTCTGGGTGATCAATGTAATGAAAAGTATGTTAATAAATATAACAACAATAAACTAGGAGCCCAGAACTCTTCCTTTAGAATCGCCTGATAAACAAAAATTGCGTTTCTATGAATGCACATAACTTTGAAAATCCACTTTTTATTTGAGAACAGTCTTATAAACATAGGGTTGCATGTCAGCCTTTATCATATATTTTCATTTAATGCGATACATATGAGTTTGAGTTTATATAATCTGTATTTTAAAATGCTGGAAATTGAATAAATTTAAATATTACTATAACATAATAATTAATTTATGTTCAAACGTAAATTTGACTGTGATTTTGTTTCCCAATTCTACCCAATCTTTCAAGTGCACCATGTGCTTACTTGAGGGATGTATTAACACAACCGTTGTATTGTAGATACGTTTTAATTAATATTATGATCTGATATGATACGAATACCACGTTCCTAGATATAAAACGATAAGACCAGTGCTAATCATTGGACTAAATTTTTCATAAAGATTTAATTCTCAACGGTTAAAAAAGACTAAATATTGATAACATTATGAATTTAGTTTCTATATGAACTTTATAACAATGAAATTCATGGATTTATTAAATATTTATAATAATATCCTCCGTTAATAATTTCCGTCCTGTTCTAACTGATACTGTGTTGGAAGTTAGCCCACGACCACAGGTAGCGGAGGCTACTACCTTTACCAACACCCTGGAGGTCTTTATGGAGAAACACTTTGAGGCCATATATTGGTGACGTCAAAGGAGACGGAACGAAGTCCAACTCGTAATTGATAATTTATTTGAGTTAAAGCAATCGAAAAGGAAATTTTGTGTGATTATATCACAGGAGATTGGGAAACTGAACTACACTGGAGCAAATGTACATTTATCCCAAATCTGTGCTATAGAGGGGAAGGTTGAGGAAAAGCTGTGAGCGCTTTGCAGCCAATAACACATGCATTCCTTCTACCGTTTGGTGACGTTGATTATATATTTCCAGTTCAGACTACTCTTTATGTGGGATGTAAGGATCGCTGAAGTAGTAAAAACCTATTGTTGATTTCTAAACCCGTTCCACTATGAAGCGGGAGCTACTACCATTACAGACTTCCTGGTGACGTTAAAGGCGACGAAACGAGAACCAACTCGTACTTGAATATTTATTTGAGTTTCAGAAGTGGAAAACGAAATTGTGTGTGCTGATATCACAGGAGATGTGGAAACTAAACCGGTAAATGTACCAAACCTTGTCACTACGCCATCAAAGCCTAGGGAAAAAGCCGGGATCACTAAAATCGGCTAGTGATCTCGCACTAATGTAATTCCTACGTTTCTTTATCAAGGACAGATTGATGAACACCGTTTTCTAGGGACACTGGCGCAAATGTACATTTATCCCCAATATCTGCTTTAAAGGAGAAGGTTGAGGAAAAGCTGTGAGAGCTTTGCAGCGAATAACACATGCATTCCTCCTGGGGTTTGGTGACGTTGAATACATATTTCCGACTCGGACTACCCTTTATGTGGAGTTTAATGATAGCTGAATTGTGCAAAACTCATTATTGATTTCTAAACTTCTGTTCCACTATAATCACCTAGTGGATGTCCGATGACACTCTTAGGTTGACTAAACAACTCCGCTTCTGGCAAGTGGCATGATATACTGTTAACGCTTGTAAATGTTGTATATTTAGATTTAATCCAAATAATAAATCAATAATTCTTTTAAACATAAACATCTAGTACAGCTCCTACACCATTGTCTAGTTCAATCAGATAGTACAGTTACAACGCAGGGTAACCTACGCATGTTCATCTAAAGCTTAAAAATGACACAATCAATATAGGTTTACTTGTTGACCTGGAAGAAATCAGTTGTCAACCACGCTACTATTAGTAGAATCAAAATTATTCAGCGTTAAAAGTGATCAAAATATTACATACAGTAATTAAATACAGCTAAATATACTGTAAAATAAGTAGGTAGGAGTACCTCTGATGTTATACAGGTAGTAAGTCAAATTAGCCAGTTGCTACAATCTATACTCAAGGCTTAATTAATTGTTTAACATCAATATTCAGACATCTACAGCTATACATTCAAAAACAACATCTACGTGAATTGCATTCTATGAAAAATGTGATGTTTTGACTTATAAATTTGAAGAATAATTCCAGTCAAAGCGACAGAGGTTCAGCCGTGGTTTTGGGGTCATAGGTCGGGAGAAGACGTAATGTGAACTATTCTAACTTTGACTGTATGAACTAGTAGGAAAACTAGCCACAATGCCACTAAAGTATAGTTTCAAAAGTATTATGTTTTAAAATGTTGTTTTCATGGTAACAAGGAATAATTATTGTTTGTTAAGAAATATACTTGTTTAAGGCTTAAGTTAGAATCGTTTTGCACATAATCTGAGAAACAAGCTGTTTTACTATACATATGCTGTGGAAATGATAACTTTTGCATGAAAAACATTCTGAATATATGTTTTTTGGACAGTTTAACCCAAGAATAATGTATAGAATGATCATAAATAAGTTACCGTGCATAAAAGGCGAATGTAAATATGTGTTAAAAGAAGATTTTTTATTTTGCATAGGGTAAATAAAAAATTAAAATGTTGATCCATCCGACTTGAGGGAAAATATAATTTCACATTTTTGTCCTTTCAATTTTAACTGCACCAAAATAGTAAGGCTATCGATTAATTTCTTTCATAGAAAAATCCCTGAGGCAGGTTGTGTGGTAATACTAAGTAAATTGGCTCCCGACTCCTGGTATAATACGTTTTATTTATGTAGTTCAGAGTTTTAGTTTCGTACGTATTGGAATTCAGATACATGGAATAAATGTAACGACGCGTCAATTGTTAATTATGCTTTTTTGTTGTAGACCTAACAAATAAAATAGACTACATTGTACCGTTAATTGGTTAATTAAATTTCATATAATGTAAAATTCACAACCTAGTCAGCCAGTATAATTTAATATTATTTTTATCCAATGTTCCGGAACTAAATTATTGGGCGGAGTAACTACCTAATTGGCACGCGTATGAATATTTTCTTCTAACCCTTTGTAGCAGCCCAACTATGTGACCGAGCAGACCTCGCGCGCTTTGTCCGTAAATAAAATTTATCTTTTCGTATTATTAAATTAGCCCTTTGATGCCCAAACATGTAAAAATGAATGTAACGTTAAGTAAAATTGTAAATAGTAAAGTAACGTATCCTTGAAGATCTTTTATTTGCTTTATTGAAATAGATCAAGCAAATAAAAGATATTTTTGAAGCAAATAAAAAAATATTGACGCCACAACGTCAAAAAGACGTTGTGGCGTCGTCCTTTTGACGAACACGTTGTGGTAATGGGTTTTTGTATCATTAAATGGCTAATACCATCGCGAATTTGTTTTAGGCGAGTTGACGTGTCCCACGTGTCTCACGGCTCACAGGGCACATATTATTTGAGTAGATGGCTACCAGTTTCTTAACTTCTACTCATCGTCTAGTAACCGTCGACTAGACATAACCCTTCTTAGACTACAGCGCCACTGTCTCGTGCCAAGACGCCGACACCCGGGTTGTGAGTCTACACATTGCGAAGGGAAGTAAAATCTTAATGTCTTATAAAGTAGAACATCGTAGGCATAATTCCAGAGAACATTGGATATTTTAGGCCCACTTAGAAGATATTCGTTTTTAGTTCTTGTATTCTAATTGGCAGCAACGTGGCATTACATACTTTTCCTTTACCATCTAAAAGTGGTGCTTGTAAGTTTCATAATTAAATTGAACTTATAAGTAAACTTTGCAATTCGAGTATTTATTACTACGACCTCAGAAGTCACCACCCCCATGTGTTATCGTCAAACGGTACAACATACTTGTACATAAAAATGTCATCCGTAAGTTGCTTGCTAAATTTATCTTTAGACAATGACTGCAATTTTGTTATTTGTTTTAAAATGAATCTGTAAGTTTCTTGTTAAATTATCTTTAGACTATGACTGAAATTTTGTTATTTATTTTAAAGTAATCTTGTAAGGTACTCTTCTATTAACTTTGGTCTACTGTATTTTGAATTTTATTTTTCAGTTTGAAATAAATTCGTTATTATATTTTTTTAATAAAATTTAAAATGTATACTTTTTATGTAAAATATTCTTAATCGTAATAATATAAATTATGCATAAATATACTAACGTTATTTCCAATACCTATTAAAATGTGTGTTACTCTTTTCTGATGCTACGAAAACATTGTTGGCAAAATTGCAATTTGTAAAGAGATTCTTTAAATAAGTTTCCATACATTATACCCTTGTTTTACCAGTTGAGATAGAACGGACCTTATGGACCATGGCAGACGTCACAAATATCTAATTACTTCCTTAAGATACAGAAGGCGTCTTATTGTCATAACAGTTTCTGCTGGCTTGAATTCTATGTGGATAAAATAAATATAAAAAAACCTTAAATTACTACTAAATGTATGTTATATGCTTTCATGATCTACATTTTATTAACGTTTAACATGAGGAAATACTTAATTTAACAGTCATATAGGTTTTTGTATCACTACATTACGTCTCGTGATATATAGATATATCGGAAAATTTGTAATGGATTGCTGATATAAAACACTTAAAAACAGGTTTAAACAGATAGGATAAAATTAATTAAAAACAAACGGCCATGATATAAATCTGATATAATTTAATAATCAAATATTACAAGTGTTGGAGTGTCCGCATGGATGTAGGTTCCTGGGTCTTAAAGCTTCTACATCGCTTCATACAGCATCGCTTTCTACAGGTTCTGACTGTCGCTTTTAATCAGTACTGTACATTTGTATTTATAAATCTTTATTTATCATTCCCCTTTATATGCTCATATGCCTTTAATATATTCATGTAAGGTGGCAGAATAATTTACATCGAGTGTCACACTCCCAATAAATTTTCTTGATAAAGAACAATGTAAACAATTCATAACCTCTTTCATCAACTATACTGTATTATTGAGACAAAACTGATACAACGGAGTATTAAAGTATCCCACAGAACAACAATCTGAAGTTATCTCAAGGTGTTCAGCCTTGAACCAAAAGCGAACTAAATACAAGTTGTCAAGTTTCTATGAGCCTCCTATCAAAATGTATCACACAGACAGACAGACAAGTATAAAGGCGGACTGCTATCCGACACCAAAAATAGGACCAAGTTGTACCAAGTTTCAATCCAGCTTTGTACAGGTATAATCAGTTATTAGGCAGAAGAACGGGTGGACGGACTACAATGTGATTTAGATAAGGTCCTTTCCGTTCTTTAACAATGCACATGCTAGAAGGATCATTATTTATATACTGCTGTCTAATATCCGTATACATTTAATTTTATCCCACAATTGGCATTATCACCACTGTTGATTGGCACTAGTGTTTTAAGAAATATGCGATTTGCTTAAGCTAGACAGGGATGAAACATAATAATTTATTTAAAGGACATTTCAGTATGCGATGTTTTAAGAAATGCAACAAATTTTAAATTTAAATACCCATAGAGTATTTATAGATTTTATTGGTTAGGAATGGAACCTGACAATAAAATTGTGCTTCATATTAAAATATCCTTTCTGGCACTATTTGCAAGTAAATATTTGGAAAACGTATCGCTCATTATATATACAATTTATATATATATATATATATACCGTATATATATATACATATTTATAGCAGAATTAGGATATAAGCCCATTACAGAAAGTTCTATTTAAAAATAGATAATGCATTGCCAGTTGTGTACCGGAATATCATAACATAAATAATTTTATCACTGAGGACATGTTTGTTCTATTTTCAGAAGAAGTGAAATTAGATCCAACGCGGGAAATAGTTATTGGCAAAAGTTAAACGAATTCCAGCCTGTCAAAGTTGGTATTTCTTAAACAATCCATCCTTTGACTCTAATTTCTATATAATAATTTTCTATACAGTAAAACATAACGAAACATCGGTTATCTTAGCAACATGCTTGCTCGACCATATTGTTATTTAAATAAAAATTTTATTTTTTACTGGTTGGCAAGTAACTCTCGTAATTATTTGTGATTGGTAACAATTTTTAAAATATCCTGGAAGATATATCTGGAAGAAAATATGTATGTGATCTATTATAATGTTACGCATTAAATGACCAACTGGGGCTAACTCTGCTTAAAAAAGTTGCCGTGCTTTCACCACTATTACTATAACCAACAGCAATGCCTGCAGTGAAACTGTTATGCGCAGCAAGGTTAGCGCATTCCATGGTACTAGGGCCAGTCCTTGGGGAGGTCGTCGCCCTTTTACTATGTAATACTACTCCCTTATTAGGTTGGAGAAAGACATCTTATTTTACGTCACGTGTGCTGCAATCTATCGCAGGCTATATGCATCTAAACGGCAAGTGGATAATGTAGACCCGTAAATTCTCACTGTGACATATTGAACTTTGAATTAGAAATACTATATAACAGGGTTTGGGTTTTCAGATTATATTTATAAATTAACATTGTAGTCCGAGCAGACTTGGACAAGAAGAGTATTTTTACAATAAGAAAATCTAGAGATAGTAAGATATCCTATTTGATTCTCGGTTGCCATTTAAATAATATAAGTTAATAATATAAGGTTTTTTCATATGTTTTTTGAGTTAAGGTAATATTTTTCAAGAATGATTCTACTAAATCTTTTAAGTGCTGACTTGAGAGATATATCGATATTACTATAGATCATGTAATGCTAAATTAGGATCGTGACAGGATAAGACTTTTACATTACAGTATACACAACGTTAAAACCAATGTTACACAATTCATTCACCTTTAAAAAAAGTATTAATAAAGTCTACAACCATTTGACTCGTGAAAAAAGTTCAATAAATATAAATTTATATCTTCCAGAACTGTATAAATTCCAATTAGTAATTTATTAACGTCATTTTTATATTTAATATCGTTTAGTAATATTGAAATTTTAACTTAGCTGTAATGTTAACCTCTTGTCTTGATCAGTAAAATAAAATATTTATTTAGGTTTTAAAATATTAAGGATGATCTCATTGTGAATAAACCAGTATTTAATATGATTGGCCAACTGTGAAAGTATTTATTTATATGAAGTATACTAATATCTTGTTAAAAAACATTTTCGACACAAGGTTAGTGTATATCCAAACAAAATCTCCAGATAACCAAGTTGATAATTATTTCATATATTCTAAAGGTAGATGTTTCATTGATGCATTTATTACCAAACATTTTCTTATTTTTGTTTACGTTCCTCATACACTTGGAATATGACTATCACAGTTTTTAACATCATAAAAAATCGTAGTAATTACAATGCTTGTGCTCTAGGAGGGATGGTAATGCATCATTTTAAAGTTAAACCTTGCTGCATGAGAAAGGGTAAAACAGTAAGCAAGGTAGAAGTGGCTGTTAAATAGGATTGATAATTTCATTTCATTTCATAAATAAATAAATAAATTAAATATATATATGTACGCTATATTCACTTTTATTTACACTAACTTATATTATCCGATTAATATATATAACTAATTTGGCATTCAGATTGTTATTGACCATAAAATGAAATTAAGTTATACGTTAAAATATCCTACCCGGCGCGAAAGTTAGAGAGAGAAGCCTTAAGAACTGCTTCAGGTGTTGTGTTACTGGCTCTGCCAAGTGGAAATGATATTAAATAAACTTATAAACTTTTGATTTCGTTTGGTACACACATTACTGCATTAATAGAACATGTACATGTTACGGTAAGTTGTAAGAGAAATAAATAGTTGTTGGCGGGCCGGTAACATTTCACGTCCAGAGCCGAAATTTCATGAAAAAATCCAATAATAAATTAGAACTTGTTTTTTTTATTTCTACAGCAGAAATATAGTTAGCACAGTAGATATTTGTTAACAAAAATTAGTGACCAAGCCAAGCAACATTTATTACTTATGAAAATTCCAGAAATCTCCCGAAAAAAAAATGTAACGAAAGAAATGTTTATGAATCTATTAAAATGGTATTTTATAAATAATAAACGACATACCTTGGCAGGGATTGGGACTTCCTGTGCTTAAAGCAGTTGCCGAGCATTCACCACTGTTTCTAGAACCAACAGCAATGGCGGCAGTAAAACTGTTATGCGCACCCAGGTTAGAGGTATTAGGGCTAGTCCGAAAACAACCAATCGTCAGACTCAGAAATTAATGTCAAATCACCGTCAGGTAAAAATTTACTGACTGAAAATATGTAAGGAAGGAAATGTATATGAGATCTATTAAAATGTCACTATAAAAACATCTAATGACCAACCTTGGCAGGGATTGGGACTGCCTGTGCTTAAAGCAGTAGCCGTGCATTCATCACTGTTACTAGAACCAACAGCAATGGCTGTAGTCACACTGTTATACTCACCCAGGTTAGAGCATTCCATGGTACTAGGGCTAGTCCTTGGGCAGGTCGTCACCCTTCTACCATGTAATACTCCCCTCCCTTATTGGGTTGGTTAGTTGAGATATTTAGGTTACGTCACGTGTGCTGCAATCTACCGCAGACAATATGCACTTCCTCAACAAGAGAATAATGTAGATATGTAAATTCTCACTGAGACGTGGTGAACTTTACAGTATAATTACTTGGTTATACAGTTTAATGTTTCAGATTATATAATTTTTAAGTATTATTGAAGTCTGAGTAAATTTAAACAAGAAAATAGTATTTTATGTAAAAAAGCGGTTGATATTAAAATTCAATTTATTCTATTCTCGATTGCAATTTAAGTAATATTAATATAGTGCTTACCCCATATAAAATGTTGTTACGGTTAACGTCGAATTTGGTACCAATTACACCCAATCTTTCAAGTGCACAATGTGCTGACTTGAGAGATGTATCAATATTATTTATATATATATATATATATATATATATATATATATATATATATATATATATATATATATATATATATATATATACTTTTAAATTAATATTAGGATATGAAATGATAAGAATTCCATATAAATGATACGAATAAGATTAAAACGATAAGACCTGTGCTAAACATTGAACTACAACGGACAAGTTTACAACGATTACAAGCGAGTTGATATTGAAACCATTGTGAATTTTGTTTTTGTAGAAACTTTCTAACAATGGAATTCATAGATTTATGAACCTTATGGAATCTTTCCTTTTATTCAATATTCTTAATAATATCCTCTATTAATAATTTCCATCCTGTTCTCACTGATACTGTGTTGGAAGTTAGCCACGGCCACAGATAGCGGAGGGTACGACCATTACCAACGTCCTGGTGATGTCAAAGGGGACGATACCAGTACCAACTCGTAATTGAATATTTATTTGAGTCCCAGCAGTTGAAAACGAAATTAAATGTGCTGATATCACAGGAGATTTGGAAACTAAACCGGTAAATGTACCAAACCTTGTCAGTACGCCATCAAAGCCTAGGGAAAAGGCCGGGGATCAGAGGAAAGTGATCTCGCACTAATGTAATTCCGACGTTTCTTTATCAAGGACAGATGTATGAACACCGTTTTCTTAGGGATACTGGAGCAAATGTACACTTATCCCCAATATCTGCTTTAAAGGAGAAGGATAAGGAAAAGCTGTGGACGCTTTGCAGCGAATAACACATGCATTCCTCCTGGGTTTGGTGACGTTGAATACATATTTCCGACTCAAAACTACCCTTTATGTGGAGTTTAATAGGTAGCTGAATTAGCCAAAACTCATTATTGATTTCTAAACTTCTGTCCACTACGATCACCTAGTGGACGCCCGATGACACTCTTAGGTTGACCAAACAACCTCGCTTCTGGAAAGTGGCATGAGATAATGTTAACGCTTGTAAATTTTGTATATTTATATTTAATCCAACAGTAATGCTTTTTAACATAAACATCTAGTACAGCTATAACAACATTGTCTAGTTGAATGAGATAATACAGTTAGAACGCTCTCATACTTTTTCCAGGCTCTTTATACTGACTTTTATTTAATATTTTAATTACTGTCAGAATATTAAAAGGGAGAGAAAATCGTCAGTTAAAATGTCTACATATAATTAAAAATATATTTAGTTATCTGATGGTCATCCTTGGTGTGTAAAGCGTAAGAAATATAATTTCAGTAAAAAATAATTAATTAATATTTTTTACCCTATTGATATATTTCAATGTCGACCACCACGACAACTTATGATTTTTTTTAACTTTCAAAAAAATCGAAGAACATGGTTGAGTATTTGATCAGTAACTATTACGAATACTGAAAGTACACTACTTAAAACAAAAAACAAGTGAAAGAAATACTTTTCAAAGTGAATAGCATAAGGAAGAAATTTTATAACATATAATGGCAAAAAGCAATGGTGGCGCCAATGTAACAGTTAAATACGTTTATTATTAGATTTGTAAACTCGCAACGTTTTTTCTTTCCTTTGCGTGTGTCCATGATACTATAAACAGTTTCGTTCAGTATACAAAGCCAAATTTAAGTACGTCTGAGGAAATACACTTAAAAGTTTATTGTGAACAATGCAAATCACTCGCGTGTATAACTTCATGTAGAGTGAAAAGGTTTTTAATTTTTGCAAATATTTAATCAACTTTGCTGCCTCAGCGGTAGTGATAATAATGGACATGTATATGACGTAGTGGCTGGTGCCTATACAGTAATTATATATAGCAAAATATACAGTAAAATAAGTAGGTTATAGTACTTCTGCTGTTCTACTGGTAAATAAGTCAGTCATGAGTTGCTACAATCTAAACTCAAGGATTAATTGTTTAAAACTAATACTCAGACTACATAATATATAGCCATACAAACAAGATAAAATCTACGTGAATTGTATTCAGTGAAAATTGTGTTGTTTTGACTTATCTATTTGAAGAATATTCCACTCAAAACGACAGAGGTTCAGCCGTGGTGTTCGGGTCATAGGCCGGAAGGAGACTGAACGTTGTCTGCTAACTTTGTTCGTATCTACTTGAAGCAAAGTTTCTTACGATGCCACTGTACTAAACAAATTTTATAAGGTATAATGTTTTAAAATTGGGTTTTCATGGTAACGATGAATAATTATTGTTTGTTAAGAAATAGAACAATCGTAAGGGTTAAGTTACAGTTATATAAATTATCAGGAAGAGAGCACATCTAGATCTTTACAAGAAGATAATTAATAAATGAATGAATAATTATTTCTTAAATGAAATAAAGATCACACATATATACAAAAACAGGATATGATCTCCAAGGCGCAGCATAATTAAAAATATAAGTAGTGTATAATCTTTGTATGAAAAATATAACATATTGAAAACATGAAATTTACAATATAAATATGTATTAATGTAACATATATGTACTCATAATATAATAAAAAAGAATAAAAAACAAATACATCATAGCTACAACAAATCAAGTGTTAGAGAATAAGATAACTACCAGATAACAACGGCAAAAATGATAATGTGATCATGAATGATTATTACAAAACAAAAATTTTAACTTAATTTATAAAAAAAGATTACATCGAAAACAGTTTATTAGGAGGCTTGGAAACTCACACACTTATAGACTCACGCCACACATAACCAAAATCTCTCTCTCTCTCTTTCTCGCTCTATCTCCCCCTTTTCCTGTCCATACATTTACCACCATCAAAAGACGCTCTCTCTCAACACACAATCCTACAAAGTTACAGCATCATGACATTATCATACGCCAACCTACTGTAAATTCTCCTGATGAAAATAGGATCAACAATTAAGCTAGTGATGTCAATCATAGCTAGCATGTCACATCATCCATCTCATGATCAAGTATCTGTCAACATTATATGACACAATTTTAGTGGCTGCACTGCAATTACAAGTAACCTACTATGCCAGTGAATGTGCATTATTGTATCACATATTTGTAGACACGGAAAAATTTTCTTTTTAATTTTTGTTCTACCCCTCCTATTTTTATGCTAATGCTGACGCATAAAGATGTTTGATCTTTACTAAACAGATCCAATAGAATGGTTTGTACTGGACAAATAAAGAGTACTAACAAAAGAGATAAACAGGAGCTGCATTATCCCTCAATAAGACACCCTTGTTGTCTTTCTAATAATAATAATAAATTTGTAATATTCAATTTCTAACATGTACAATTGCTTAAAACTATATTGATGTAGTGTAACCAAAATTTAATAAATTGTTCTTTTATATAACACATGACGTTTAAATTTTTGTAATTATTCATATAAAACATAAGGTAAATATTTTTATTGTGTATTAATTATTAAAGTTCTATAATATAATATTCTGTCATATTATATATTATGAAGCTTCTCTAAATATACCATTTATAAAGACCTTAGTTTTATCGAAAAGTTTTCATAACATAGATACCTTGTTTTAAAATTTAAACGTGTTGCTGCTTCAATTTTCTTCAGCATATAATTAAATGTATATTATCATTATTTATTGACTGGTTCTTTAATGCTCCACATTTGAAAACCATTCTTTATTACAATCTCCCATACACTCATAAGTGAAAATTTTATTAAAAAGCCTGGAATGACTGAGAGTATTGATTTAACGAAACAAATCTAAAGTAGTAAGAAAGTTGAGTACAATCATTTGAGAATACGTAAATTATTCACGCGGTAAAAATAAATTACTAGGATCGTAAAAATAAACAACGCATCATTTCAGCGCACTCTTGCGTTGTAGTACACTGCCCACCTCACTAGAACTAATTATTAAGACACAGGTTTTTAACCTAACTCAAGAAAAAAATGTGAATGTATCATTTAGCATGATATCTCAATAAATGTCATCTTCAGCCTATAAAATGTTCAGGATACTTCATTTCTACATAGACATCATTAAGCTCTGTGATTGTGAATGTTTAACTTTAGAATTTGGTTGAGCGTCATTGAAGCACTCAGTGGGCTGAAACAATAATTTCGTTTATGCCTACTGTGAGGATGTTAAGTTTTCTATTCTGTATGATTTATCTGTATGACAGCATGACGATAGTGAAATGAGCTATATGATTAATATTTAGTATGCAACTTTAGCGTTTTCTATTACACAACACGTGATGCAGCGTACTCGTACATTGCATATATAAACCAACAATAAAAGAAATGGGATGTGGTCCATGTAAAAACACAAAAGTGGAACATGTAAGTTTACAAATTTTAAGAAAATTCACAAGCAACAATTCAGGGCTAATCACAAGTAATCGTAATCGTCTACATCGATTGTAAATCACTGATATATACAAATTAAGTGTAAGTTTTATTTCAATTAATATATGTACTCAATGTCTAATCGTTTTAAAATTGAAAGGTCAGAGCATATTTTTGACATTTTTCAACAAGAAAGACAACCAATTGCAAGGTTATTCTGAAAATGGTGAAGAAAAAAGTGAACTAGTTTTACGTTAAAATGGATCGATAAAATACCAGCAAGTCCTAACCTGATGAAATTGCGGAAGATTATAATTTTAAGGAAACAAGAAGCTAGCTCATCAAATTATGTTAATGACATATCCTTTTGGATTTTAATGTATTCAAGGAAATGTTGGTAATAATTAAAAAGCGTTGCTGGATATAAAATGTTTTATCAATACCATTTACATATTTTGTCTGCTGTGCTACAGAACTTTAATTTAAACATTGTAAACCACCTGGCTTTATTAAATGTGATTTGTTATGTTTACATTAATTTTCTTCTTAATTATAACGGGTTTCTAACGTATTAATTTATTATTTCCATTAAAACAAGTAACGGGATGCATAAATATTTTGCAGTAAACTATATCGGAGACATAAATCGGTCTGATTGGTCTAGGGTGAAACACTGTTTTTATACCAAAGCATACGTCGTCACACAGTAGTCTTCATGAAATCCGAATTGTAATTTTTTTGACCTGTGGTCTTAGTGGCTTGATACGTATAATGTGGACTTCTGTGTGCATTGCTTTCTCCCGGTGAGAGGTTACAACAGTTAGTGCAAGTTAACCTACTCGTCAATAGAAATCTGGAATTTTCACAAAACTTTAATATCTGAGTCTCCGAAGAAAGAACCACTTGTTACAGCTTAGCAGCACTCCGAATTGCAAATTAAAATATATTATTTTATTCCTCGATCGTAGTCCTTGTTATGTATATTTAATTTTTGATTATTGCAATTATACTAGCATGATTTTAAAAAATATAATAAGTTGACAAATAACAAAACAAATTAACCTTTTTTTTATTTAAAAAAATCCTATATTACAAGTTTTTAGTTCCGTTCATTAGCAAACTCATAACAGGCGATCATAAATTGTAAATATTTGGTTATTCATTTATAGTGATAAGCTTGTGTGCATAATAGACTTGTTGTTAGGGTATTTATTTATTAAGAGAGGACGTTGCAAGGTTTCAGGTTGTAATTGGGTACAACATTTATTATTTTGGAACTTCTTAGATGAATTTGCATGTAGTTTTGTTAAATATTGACAGAGCCGCGCCGCTACTAAATCGTGAGTTAATTAATTTACATTCGTATATAATGAACATTCCCTGTAATGCATATTTGAACCGCTACCAAAACATATTGTCAGTTAAACTATTATTACTTAACAGTCACATTCACTTTTCTTTTTTTCTTATAATGGTAAACCCGGGATAGTGATTTATATATTACATTTGCGGTACAATATTTTATCTGATTAAACTTAAATTTATGAGTTTATTATTCAGTGGTAATAAACGTTTAAACTATGACATAGTTACAAATTATTTCTAATAATCATTTATAAAAACCTTTAGGCATCTCGAAAAATCGATAAAAACCCAATGTGCAAACAACGATAAAATCTTACAATTAGTTTCATTTTAGAACATTATCCATTGCTATGATTAAGGAAAGTGGGCGTAACGCTGCGTTTATAACCACTTCAGTTGGGTGGCAAAACAAAGGGATATTTACTTGCAAATGATTTGTTCTTAAATTCCTCTTTGCCATTATGGTACATTTTAAGTTATTCATAAGACTCACTTACGTTTCGATAAAGCTAACCAAAATTCTACTGGTTGATATGCACCTCAGTTCTAAATGCATCTATTTGATCTATATCACGAGAAAGACTCCTCAGTACCATGGACAGTGCATAAAACAATGCAATTTTTAGAAGTAATTGTGAAATAATATACTAACTCACACTATATATTTGATCAGAACTTTAGTATGTTAGTATCTCCCAATAATAAGTTTCTCTAGACACAACATATATTTTGTCAGACCTTTAGTAGGTATCTCCGTAAATAATACTGACTTATATAGAATGAAACTTTTTTCAACATTATATTTGTTGTCTTCATGTTCAAAATTTGTTTTTAGATGGTTGTGTCGGGTTCTATTCTTAGTTTGTAACTTTCTGTCAGGATTTTCTTGCTCCAAGGTTTGGTTTTGTTTATATTGTAAGGAGGAGGTTGTGTATTCTAGGAGATTAAGTCTTCACAAAAGGATCGGTTGGAAACATAAATGTGCAAAAATTAAAAATGTTTGACGGTGCTGATCAAAAGCAATAAGAAAGCGTCAGAATTATAAAATATATTCTTTATATGAAGTTATGAGATTTAGCGAACCTTTATAGTACTTAGATATTACGATAGTAGAAACAAAGGTTATATATTATATGCTTGTTTTAGAGATCTACACTTCTTAGTATATTTCATAACATTTATTTGCAACAGAGAACACTGTAATTTAAATATTACTTTACATGTCGTCATATTATATTGTGGCAAAGTCACCAGATTTGTTTAAAGAATTACAATACTAAATGTCATATCTATATACGGCGATGAACTATTAAGATGAAAAGATACAACAAATACAACTCATGAACTAATAATTACCGTGAGTAATTGTAATTAAATTAAAATTATAAAACATTCTCGAATAAACATGTACTCAACCAAATAATATTAACGTGCCATTCTGAAAGAGCTATTGCAGCCAAATTGACTTTTAATGCAATGCGTTACCCACAGTAGTGTGTGTCGTGAGTGTATTAGTGTGAGTGGGGCAACCTGCAATTGAATCGCTCTGTAACAATCAGAAAATACAACATAAAAATCTAAAAATTTGTTATGATGTTAATCATAAGGAATATTTTAATAAAGTACAGATTTACATTTGGTGTAGATTTTTCTATACCTCAGACATCTGCTCATTCTACGTTTTAGTGTATATTTATCCTTTAACCCTCCATCGGGCGCTTAAAATTAGAAACACCATCAGGCGCTCACGGAGGTTTCCTCCAGGTTGGCGAATAATGGATATCATAATCGTTTAAACTGTTTTTATTTGTTTAAATATTCATACTGATTTAATTATAATGTAATATATTCATTTTTAGAAATTTAATAAAAATTACACTCTTATGTAATGAATTTTCCAAATAAGAAATTCAAAATCTTAAAAAATGTTATTGTATAATAACAACATGATTAATTTTAAGGAATAATGCAATTAATTGTAAAAATGTTTAACCTTCTGTAAATATGTATGGAAATTAACTTAGTTTTTAACTTCTTACAAAAACAACTTACTTCAATTCTTGAGATATTATACAATTGTAATGTCAATTATTGCTCTGAAATAAAAATTTATTCTTTACTAACAATTTTTTTACACACTGCACAAAATTTCAAAACATTTTCCTTCTGGTTGTTATAGCGACAATGTTCACTCCATAATCATTACTGAAATGTTCCCTAGCACACTGGTACTGTACTAACAAGTCTCTCGTCTTCATTCTCCATTTCACAAAATTCAAATAAAATATATAGTAAAATTTAAAAAAGAAACCATCACAGGTCACACATTTAGGCGCACACGGATTATTACAACATAAAAACTAAACACAATAAGGCGCTCACGGTGATTTCGTCCAAGCACTACAAACACACCATCGGGCGCTCACGGAGGAATCGTCCAGTCACGCACGGAAGTAGACCTCATACTGACACATTTTGATAAATAAAAGCGGGAGGCTATTGTTTCGTTTCCCCGAAAGATGCTCGTGAAGTACACTGCGGGAAACGACTGCCGACATCAGAAAAGTAGTACTATTTTTAATAATAAAACATACACGGAGGAAAACTCCGTTTAGCGCCCGATGGAGGGTTAAACTCATATGCGTACTTTTAGTACATTTCGTATTTAAGTTGATACCATCCGAAAATTTTCGTGGTTACTGAGAGTGACGTTTGGTCACAGATGAAAGAAATGAAACAAAGTTTTATTGATTTTGCACTACTGTAAGAGTATTACTACTGTAATCTGCTAATCATGGAGGGGGAGGTGAGTTTAAGTGAGAATACGTTCAGATCCTCCCGCAGCTGGATAACAGCCTCGTTCCCGTTTAATCCAGAATGAGATGTATCATGGACAAATTTTGGTAATTTGTCATTGCCACTTACAATTTTCTGATAAATATATACCTTTACTAATTCAAAATGTAATTTGCAATTTTTTTAAATGGTAATATTATATAATATTCGTATTCATCAATTTCATGTGGCAACACTTTTAGACTTCTTAACTGTCTAGTATAGTATAGAATAACACAGAATTTTACTATTTCCAATACTGATCGTATCTTGCTATGCTTTTTAAACGCACTCTAAAAAGATGGTAATCATTAAAATTTGTATTATTTTTATTCGAAAGTTATTAATTTAAATACGTAAGAAGTAATGCTAAGATGATCACAGTATAATTTACCTGTTAGCAGTTAATTTTTGTACTTGCTTGTAAACTATTTACAGTACTTGTTTTACGTGGATTGATAAGTTATTTGCAATACATAGAACAGTACGCTCCCTACTTTGCAGCCCTCTGTTATACAGTATTTCTACCAAACATAACTATTGCTAAGACTGAGGCAATAAGTATATAAATTTGATTTACTAGTTTGAATAGTTTAGCTTGAACCTGTATTACCTTTTTTCAGAGCCCCAGGTTTAAAGAAGCGTTGAGAAATCCAGATTTTAGTTAACGACTGATTAAATTTGCACTAGTTGTATCCTCTCTTTGATAGCATTCCAATTAAAAATTTACGTTACACCAAGCTACTCCAACTAAATGTTAAAATCTTGTTCGGTTTTCATGGAGATGATAAGTATTGTTAGGTAGTATACGGTTAAACCCTATATATTTCTTACTGATAATTGTATCTTTGAGTCTTGCTATTTGGTTCGATTGGCTGTTCAAATCAATTTATTATTTTAATAAAATCAATAGCTAGAAATTGATAATAATACCTCTTGGTGAAGATTTCAAAAACTATGAAAAAACCTAATGAAAGGATACATAATCTCGGACATAATCTTACTAAATGGAAAAATATAAAAGCTCATCCCGTAAGAGCAGTAAAATTTTATAGAAGTAATTAAACATGTAACTGGCCACACGTGGGAAAGTCTGCAGCATGTTCCGGCAACAAAAAACACTGGCTTTAATTTGCCGCATTAGTTCTTAACGCGGGTTTCATTAAATTTGCACGCTCACAACGTTTTGCTTTTCACATAGTATTTTAGCGCCGTACAGCACAAATTGTAAACATACAATAATACTTTTTATTTTAAAGGCATTACGAGAATATATTATTTTTTGTTGCAATATTATATTCTTGATTGTAATTGCAGAAATTTGTAATCAAGGAGTATATATCATCCAAACATATAAACATTATTAAGAACCCAACTAGGTCTTATTAAAATTGTGTTGTTGTACGACTGTCAGTACGTCAATCCATCCGTCTGTCCGTCTGTACGATAACACTTTATAGGAAGATTTGATTCACGAGTGGTCGTAGTCATAAGAAGAAGATTTGCACCCCTTCCTAAGCGACATGCACATCTAATCTATACATACGTGTAAACAATTGCACAGTTCATCAAATGCAGACAACTATCAGTATCATATTTAATATAAAATTGAAAATATGAAACTTGTGGTCGCTGATATTCTATCAATTCTATAAATTCTGATCAGGACAAGATGATTGGTCTGTCAGCAGCGACCTCAAGTTGAACATCAGCAAGTGCTCAGTTATACTGTAGCTACACAACAAGAGATACAGTCTCTCGGCTACGTGAGGTGCAGGTGATGCTTGATGCCCAGACCCTGGTGATTCAGCGATCTCTTTTTCCAGTCATTTTTCTGTATTTTATTACTGTTACCCAGCTAATGGGAGTAGCCTCTCAAGGGAGGACACGGGAAAGATTCTAAAGTTGAAAAACACTGCAGCAAGGTTCATTACACCTCTGACGTTTTGACCAAGTGTCCATGTATGGTGCGGCTGCCCACCTTGATTCTATGCTGACGTGTTGCACTGTCCAAAAATGCTTATGCTTCTCTACAGGAGACGAAGTACGTTTTCGGGAAGAGGTTGCTGAACAATACGTCCGTCAGCGTGCAAGGATTTTGCTAGCCGATGAGTTAAGCTAGAGAGTGGCCGAAAAACGTGTTCTTACTTTTGGCCTACCCGTATCAATGATCTTTTAGAATACATTAAATGTGTTACAATAGCTTGGCACGCATTTTATGCCAGGTTTAAAACTATTTTAGACGATTGTAGTAGTTATAAACTTTTAACCTGTTTAAACAGTTTACTAATTTTAATTTAGTTATCAGATTAAACTAAGTTAGTTTTAGTGTCACTTGTAAAAAAGGAAATAATATTGTGAAGAAATATTTCCAATCCATCCGGTTATGGAACTTACACAGCATTCAAAACCTAATGAACTGATGCGAATGCCAATCTTCCAGAGTATTCTTGTGAAAACTAGTCTCAGGCCCTGTGAACACGATCGAATAGTGGTCTATCGAGGGTAGTTTCGGCCTATAGCTTTTTTGGACATAATGGTTTTAAATCCTAATTTAGTTAGATTTCACCAATTAATTATTGATCAACCATAAGTAATCAAAAATATTTTATAAAGCTTTGAAGAGTTGATTACAATTTAGTCCTTCAATTTTATTTAGGTTTTGTAACCAATAATCCCACAGGTACGGCAGGAAAATTCTTTGGGTGGCTGGAGACTCTAAGGCAGTCAGGAATACTCAAACAGGCGGTATGTGGACTTTTGTTCCTTAATATAGTTATATAATAAGCATATTCCGTCATACAAGTATTTTTGATTTCAATATTATTATAAAAGTTATATTGATACTTAGTAGATTGGTATCAGTTTAGAAGAAATTAAAATGAAACAGAGCTAAATCAAATAACAGTGAATTCAGAACTAACACTCGTGCGCGCAGACTGCACTTTCCCTTTTAATTCCCTTAGCACAAGAGGAACCTGTGTCTTTATTTTAGTCTCTATGACCTTTCTGTGTTTTTATGCAGACCGGTAAACGGACAGACGGATTATTTGATCTTTGGACCTAAATGTCAATAACCAGAAAGGTCCTTCCTAGGATCACGAATACTCGACGCACAATGAATCTACTTAAAGCTGTATATCGAAAGTTGTCACAGACAGGAATACGGACGTACAAACAGACAGACGTACGTCCTTTCACCGTAGTACGATCTCAAAATCAATAGAGTTCTTAAATATATAATTAACAATGCCTTAAGAGCATTTGTCGTTTACAAACGTTTTTTCTGAATAACTTTGTAGTTATAAATTACAGAGTTATTTAAGGCTTTAATTAGAATTCACTCATTTCGGATTATCTTAATTTAATTTTTATTTCTAGTTTTAAAAATAAACAAATAGTGAGAGTGATCCCCCATTGGAAACTTTCCGTCAGCCGTACGGTATGAAATAAATCGATAAAAACAAATTTGAAAAATACTTTTGTATACTTCACTTTAGCTTTATGTAAAATAAAATGAAAGTTTATCCCATAATAACCGTTTGTACAAATAAATTATTTTTCAGGAATGATTTTATTGGACTTTAATTTGTTTTATATTTTTTTGAAATATATGAGATTTAACTAAATAATAAAATACTCGTATTTTAAGAAATAGGTATAATACGTTGGGCAAAATAAAATACTTAGAACAAACATTGTTGGAAATTAAAACTGGTAAATTTCCAAGAGAGAGGTAACACATGTTACAAAATAAGGTACGGAATATATTCTAAACACACAGCTACGAGATCAGCCCCAGACGAGGGTTTTCTCAACGAGCGTCTTGTTGACATCTACAATTCTGGCCGAACTACATATTTTTTTGTCACTTTTATATTTTCATTCATTCGAACTATCTACTGTTAAGGGATCGGATTTATAGAATTTATGTAGCATATATTATATATTATGTCTTTTTTCAATCCATTGTAAAAGTACATAAGTTGAATTTTCATACACTGTTCAAAGAATTGTTGAAATAAAATTGTAACAGGATTATTTTTTCTATTAAACAATATTATTAAAACAAAGATATAGAAACAAAATTGACGATTGTTTAATACAGTTTATTATTTATAATTCATGTCATGAGCATTATAAGACATTTACAAAATTTTGCGCTTATATTTACTATAACACTTCTGTAAGCTTGTTAAACAGCGTTCAAAGATACAATTATCTGTTTCTGTAATATACAATATGCATTTTATTACAAATGTTACTACATAAAAAATTACAGTATTCCATTAAAGAAAAAAAAAATAATGGAAATAGAGAAAACTGCATTCTTGTACGCAAAGTAATATGAAACGAATATGATAATAAAATAACAAAACTAATCTTTACCAAAAAAACCCATAAAAACAAACAAATTAATATTATTGGTACATCTGGTACACAGTGTATTGCTGAGATATTCTTATAAGAGTGTTTATTTTAGGAAGTTTACCTTTTTTTACAGTCTGTGCCATTGATATGAAATCTGGACTTTTATTGGACAATCCAAGGGTCTTATCCAGCTGTGGGAGGATCTAAACATGCCCTGTCCTCCACCTTCACAGGTACCTCTCCAGACCAGCAATATTACTGTTACACTAAGTATTTTAATCAACAACTTTTTGTTTTACTATTTATAAAGTATTCAAAATAACACTGTTGCTACTGCATTTATATTTACGGTTTCCTCAACATTAATGGAAATAAATTAATTTCGTGCCAAATGCTATTAAGGAAACTGTTAAGATAATCAACAAGTTTTCTAATGAGTAACATACCATTAATACTAATAGCTGGGATTTTTAATAAAATTAATCAATTCGATGAGCCTGCGTATCAATCAACAAAGGGATAAAATGTATAATATGTTAATTACATGTATACTATTACATACTTTTATTATTATAATGTCCAATTAAAATATAATAATAATAATAATAAAAATTAATGAATTAATTTTAAATCCTGTTTAATCGTACTTTTAAAGTAGTTTAGTGATTCTTCTAGAGATAATCTTTGAAGTAAAATTATAATAATTACATTTACTTGGAGGAGATAAAATCGATCTTTAAGTAATGCAATTGAGTTAGAAATATTTACTGTAGGATAACTTATATTTACCCGTTTCATGTCACTTCAATGAAATGTCTCTCAAAGTTCTCATCAAATGGGACAAAGAATGTCTAGTGGTCAGCAATCAAGAGCTCCAAGAAGAAGCAGATAGACGCAAGGCTAGACTATATTAAATGCCTACTCATCGTATTACAGTAGTCGAAACACCAGTTTACCCCAAACATCTGTTCAACAACTAGGTGTTTATTAGGGTAACTTTGCAAATCGTACTTTTCTCTAGTTTATAATTCCCAAAATATTCTTTAAATTACTGCATTATTGTAAACTTTTTCTATAAATTTGTCTTCATACAAATTTATGGATTTTAGTTGGTTTTTATTTTGCTAGTAACAGTGATTAATACACCAGACTCTTACAAATGACAATCAGAATCTTTTTATTTTAGTTTACATAGCTACCGAGAAGTACGGGTTACGGTTTGCACTAAGCATTTTATTCTTAATCTTAAGGATTTTGGAGTTTAAAGTGTTCGTGGTTTTATTGAAATTTTTATTCACTAAAAACAGTTTTAACCTAGAAATATTGATGGCGTCTAAACAAAAAGAAGTAAAATAAAACCGAAACTATTCCAGAGCGTTGAATTTGTACTGAGCAATAAACAGTTTCTCTACGGCCAGTGAGACTCTGCTCATGAGTGTGAACGCTCGCAAGCAAAGATAACATATTTCCTCATTTTAATGATTGCAATTCTGCTTTAGCAACAACTATATCTCCATGTTATATGCGATATAATAAGACTGTAAATTAACGGATTCACAGTAATATACTAGATCATTTGTACTAGTTTAAAAATATTATTTATTATTTTATTCCGAAACATATTAAATTAGTTTGATTTAAAAAAGTTATGTATTAATTTGTGGTGTTCACAAACATTAGCTAGTGAATTTATATAAAAAAATTTATGTTATTAGTAAACAGCGTTATTTACAACTTCTTAATGTTTTACAATATTTTATACGAATAAGTTTATGGATTAGTAAAGTTTTAGTTTTAAGTTATATAATATAGATATAAAAATATACAAGATGTATAAATTTATCTCCATAACTTTGTTTTATGTAGAGGGTGTTTCAGACCACCCGTGCATTATCTATAGCAGAAAAAAAAATTTAAAAAAATTAAGTTCTTTTTAACAGATAACCGAATTTTTCACAAAGCATTTAATAAAAAATGTATCAACCCGGAAAAGATTGACCAAAACAAATCTTTGTGGCGGGTGATTCGCGGGTGAGTCGTTTTTGTAAAAAAGTTTCAAATTGGAATATTTGTTACGTGATTTTCCATGTAAAGTTATATGTATCCGGGGAGTTTTGGGGCCAAAAACTTAATATTACATATATTTATATGTTTAGAGTGTGAACATTTTTTTAACTGTAAAATTTAGGTTTAACAGTAAAGTCTGGTTTCAGCCCCCCCTTTTTGACCTAGGTACACCATTTTTTTTCTTTTAAGATTTTTATTGTTTGTCTCTTAAGGAAATATGAAGTGCGCTAACTTTTTTCTTCCTTTTCTAATTTAACAAAATTATGATATTTTGACCAAAAAAATATGCCAAAAATGAAAAATTATAAATAGCAACGTATTAAAAAGTACACCATTTAAAATTAAAATAAAGAAAATTATTCTTATATCAGACGTTTATGTTATATTTTGATATATTCCTTAATAATGACGCTTACAAAAATATTATGTTATGTAATAATTACAAATACACACCATGTATAAATAGCGTCATTGGCCTTAACCACTTGTCCAGACCTAGGAAGCTAATGTGTACGAATTTTGCTATTGGAGTATGTCAAGGATACGTAAGGAAGACAATATTGTAACTAAGAAATACTGATGTATCTAGTCCTCTTATGTTTCATTTCACAAAAATTTCAGAACCATAACTTCGATATTCAGGAAGTACTGTTATAAACAGGGGAATCTATTTATTAGTTTTAAATATTGTTACGTTTTTAATTGTTACCAGTTAGGTAGATTCCAAAAATGCATATTTATTAAAATCGACATCGAGACGGAATATAAATGGGAATATGCAATATAACGAGAGCTAATAAGTACCGGATTTGTAATTAGATCCGGATTGAATTTTGTGGGAGGACAGTAGCACATAGCTTTGGTGAGTTATTTAATTAATCATTTTTAAATGGCGGAAATACTCAGTTTTGCCAATGTTGTTATAAAACTATTTTCCAAAAATATACCCATTTATGTTTTTTTGATCCCTTCAAATTTAAAGAATACGGCCGTTAAATTTGTTTTAAAATAAATTAAATATCTTTACTGTAAGATAGAAATGAGAGAAACCTTCAAATTAAATTAACGCAGTTTTGACGAAACCAAACAGGTTATTTGCTAATAAGTATGAAAGACAATGCGATTCAATTTTGGGAGTGATTTACATATTACAATCTACTTACCCAATTTATTACTATGATATTTAATTAATTATATTAAGATTATATTGATTATTCTCATGTGAATATACAAAACAAATTACTATAAGTGTGCCATTCTGAAACAAAAGTTTTAACCAAATCGATTTAAATATTTTAAGTAGAACAATACATTACCTAGTGTACGTGTCGTGTGTGTATTAGTGTAAGTGGGGCAACTTCCTGCCGCATTGGCCGCATCACCCTGTAACAATCAGAAAATAAAACATGTAATAAAACCATAGAGTTCCCAAAACCAATATAATTTACAGAAATATACCTTCATTAAATAAATATTTTTAATATAAAATTTATTCATGGAATAAAAAAATATGTAAAATTAAGTCTAATATTAGCAGATAAATTTAGTTACCTTAAAATGTCGTGTAGTGGAGAAGTATTGTTGTAGTTAAATGTAGTTCTACACGCACGCACACTTTCACACTTTTCCATTCAATCATCATTCATACTTTTTGTGTTTTGCAACACACGTGGAGTGGTGTTACGTGATAATGTCAAAGAGGGGACGTCAAACCAACGCAGGACCGAAGCCACCTGAAAATAATTAGAACAAAACTCTCGAATCACAAACATGAAACTAATTAGTATACTGCTTTATTTATAATACCTCATAAAATAGTGAGTCTTGAGATTTGACTAAAACTGTAGTTTCAGAATGGCATTAAATTTACACCTGAAGTGTCCCAAATACTTACGGTACCGTGTTATCTCGCATTTAGGATAAGTAATATAGTAGGCTGAAACATAATTTAAAATTAGTAAACAAAAAATAATAGTAAGTTATTTATAAAAATAATACTTTGTGTAGATAATATTGTTGTAGTTTTGAAGTAAATATACAAAATTTCCGTTAGCCAAGTTGTATAAGACGTCAAACTGTGGATCTGAGCACAGGTTTTAAAATTAAAAGTTAATATATATGATATTTAAGTAGGTGGGATATAAATTTCTTCAAATTTCTGATGGATCATTCACAGTTAAAACAAAGAAATTATAGATTGATAAAAGGTCGTGGATTTGATTTAATTACGGGTGAGATTTTTACGCAAGTAATCTTTGTTGATGTAGATTTAACCCATCTATTAACACATTACGAAACATGCCTGAAAATATTTACTTCATGTACGATATTTACAAAAGTTCTGGTAATTTCTACGAAAGCTAATAAGTTTGACTTTTATTGCTGATTTTGCAAGCATATGGCAAATTAAAGTCGTATTTCCTCCAACGTAAAAATAAACTATATCATATATACACGAAACTTTACTGGAATATCAATAATTGTTAAAAATAATAGTCATGTCACGCAGAGCATAATTGCTATGGTAAGAGAGGGACCCGATTATTGAAAGACCTTATTTACGCACACGAATAATTGGTGAGAAGAAGGGGCCACAGTGACACATTTAAGCCATCAAGAAAGAAGGAGCTCGTGAACAAAGGCAGGAAAGAGACACGGATGCTGTGTTATTAGTTAAACAGATATACATCAAACGGCCAAATGTAATTATTATACCATATATCATTTCCACCACAATACGAAGGTTACGTGTGCAATAGAATGGCAGTGCAATATTAGAATTCTAAATTGAAAGCATCTTTGTATCATAGTCTAATGTTAAATATACTCCTTCCATTTTCTGTTTAGCAAAAGTTCCCTAAAATCAAAGTGCTTAGGTTTGATGAACAACGCCGTAATATGGAATTTTAAAGTTTACTTCGGGGGAAACATTTGAGAGATTATGTAGATTATACATGTATATTGTTACAACTACGAATATATTATCAATATGATTCTCTGCTCAGCCCTCAATCCCTATAAATGTGCAGAGGAAACACCTTCAACTAAAAGAGTGAACAACTTCCAATATCTCCTAAAGCAATAATTAATAATATTGGATTTTGAATGATTACTTTCAAAAATGCTATCAGTAAAACACTAAAAGCAAGAATTCATAAAAACAAAACATTTTATTTGCAATACCTGTGATTCTTTTTAAACAAAGTATAGTGTTATCAGCATATTGAGTAAAGTGTCCCTTTTGGTCAACATAATTCAATCTGTTTCCATATGCCAAGAATGGTAAAGGTCCAAAAATTGATCCCTGAGGGACTCTTAATGTAATTTGAATACTTTAATGAAAGTTTGTAAACTAGGCAACTCTTTATCCTTGTTGTAAAAAAGCAAACTACATGGTTGGGTTGGACAACGAAAGCTACTTTTTTCAAACTAGTGCTACAATACTTATTGCTCCATGGTCAAATGCCTTAGAAAGTTATATAACTACTAGCTTGTATAATTAAAATAGGTTTACACCTTTACAAGACATCTTCACAAAGCTCCACAGGGTTATTAACTACATCAATTGAACTACCATTAAATCTAAATTGGTGTGGTTAAAGAACGTAAGGATTCAAGCCGCCCTCTGGTATTTCGTATATAAACTTTTACCCATTTTGTTGTAAAAAAGTAGACATAAAACGTACGACGATGGTTTATGGTAAACCATATTTCTCCTTTTTACACTCTTTCGATGTTTCGAGAAGAGCTGGGAAAATTCCTATGTCTGAGAAGAAATAATTACTCGATGGAGTGGTGTCAATACTTGCCTGCAGCAACATTTGATCAACCACACTGACATGCCATTTATATTTCAAGTTTTCCTTAGTTAAATTCTCTGTAGCGATAACAGACAAGCAAGTATAAGACGTAGTGGCCGGAACCCATACAGTAATACATGTACATACATACAGGGTGAGGCAGACCACCCGTACAGTACATATAGCAGCCAAAACAAACGAGGTAGATGATTCGTATCAACTTAAACCCCCCTATTTCCACCCTAAAGAATTTTGAGAAATTATTTTTAAAATTATTAAAAAATCTATTTTTGTACTACAGTTTTGAAGCAGTTGGAGATAGAGACAAACTTTAAATGTAGAAAATGTATATTTTTTTAAAGACCTTTCTAATTATGTACAACACAAACCTAGGTTGCTATTTGATTTTTTTTAGATTGGGGCTGTTAAGTATTTCAAAATTCTATGTATTTTTAAAATGTGTAAATTTTGGGGTAAGGTGGCATTTTATGATATTTTTCGATAAGCCATCTCATCATTAGTTGTCAATAAAAATATCGTCTCTCTACATTTGTGCAGGTAGTTTTAATAAATTTACCCACAAACCCCTGATTTTTATGGGTTTTGGTGTACCCTGTACGTAAGCGGCGAGATAGGTTCAAAATTTTTGTAATCAAAATAATCAGTGAAGAAATACCTTTAAAATGAGGTACAACTCAACATACCTTTACATTTTAAAATTTTCCAAAACCACCCCTACCCCCCAAAACTACCCTTTTGGGGAGTTTTAAAGATTTAAAAATAATTTCTCAAAATTCTTTGGGGTAAAAATAGGGGGGTTTAATTTGCTACGAATAATCTACCTCATTTCGTTTGGCCGCTATATGTACTGTACGGGTGGTCTGCCTCACCCTGTATACAATACAATAAGCAAGTTAAGTATTTGTCTGCTCTCATACAGGTAATACGTCAAATTCGTAAGTTCCTACAGTCTAAGCTTTATAAATTAATGTTGATTAACATAAAAATTCACACAACACATACGTGAGTTAATTTCAATACAACATTTAATATTTTGACTTACCTTTTTAAAAAGATTTACAGACAAAACATCAGAGGTTCAGCCGTGGTGTTAGGGTCACAGCCGAAGAAGAGCGAACCCTCCTAACTCCGTCCGTACCGACTTTAAGCACATGAATCATCCGGCCGCTGCAATTAAAATATTTTAAAAATATTGTTATTTAGAAATTTTTGTTTTCATGGTAACGCTATATAATCGTTTGTTAAGAAATAAACTTATATGTTGGGTTTTAATAGTAAAAGTATTATAATTAGTAGTTGTATATGAAAATAGAAATTCGTGCACAGGAATATGGTGTTTATCCAAAGGAATACGACAAAAAGTATACTTATAGAGGATAGTAATACTTTTTTAGACATTGTATACGGCTATATGTGCTCTAAATGTAAAATATACTTTATATAAGTTTGGACGAAAAAAAATTATTTTATATCAGCAGTAACACTTTTTGCTCGAAAATCTGGGGAAATATGTGGTTTTCATGTAAATATGTTGGAAAGATAAGATGGTTCGCATCTAAATATATTTTTATACCACATTTGTAAAAAATGATCGGAAATTTTACCGAGATGGATAGAAGGGTTATAAATGACTGAAATTTTCCTGGAACTTTTGAACGAAAACTTGGCGCTTGAATTGTAGGTGAATTTAAATTTGTTTATTTATAAATTATAAAATATTTAATTGGTTTTAATCTCAACTTATGAAATAGATGTATGACTATTTTTAACATGGATTGCATTGTTGTTTAATTTTTTAGTTAAAATACTGTTCAAAATTGTTCGTCCTTACTTTTTAAAAATAAAAATAACATGCTACTATATCTCAGTATGAGGCCATGTAAGATATAAGAAATTGTCAACCGTGTATAAGTCTTTCTGGTGTAACTACAACATGATCGTACATTAGGAATGTATTAGTTACAATACATTGTACTTATTTACATATTACGAATCAGTCTAATATAATAATTTATTTTGCTATTCTTTGTTATTTGATAATAATACTGTCCCGAGTTAGCGAAAAAGACAGGAGGCCTCGGAAGCGTGCCCCTCCCAAACTCGGAGCAAAACATAAAAAAAAAAACAATCACATGCCACTAGTGGGAAGAGACAAAAAACGACAAGACTTCGAGAACATGATTTATAATTAAAGAGGTGGCAAACATTTCCATGTAAAATACAATTACTTCAGCACCACGGTGCACCGTGTAACTTAAGAACTAAATAACAACAGATAAAATTCCAATATAGACAATAACATAATAAATAGAAATAAATAACATAATAAATAAATAATATAATATAATATAGCAATTTGATATATAAATAACAATTTCAGGTACGGCATGTAGGAAAAATTATCTTTAACTGGTAATTTTTATGAACTGAGGGGAGGGAAAAGGTTGTAGAATTTCTAGGCCCACTAATTTTAAAAAGTAATTTGGTTTCAAGTTTGTAGCCGAAAATTAAAAAAAAATATTTAAAGCCAATTTTCGAAGGAGGCGGGGGCTTAGTTGCCTCCACGAATCCGAATTAAAGATGAAAATCCTCCCCTTCAGTTCATGTAACTAAACTAAATAAACACTGGCTAAGTACTGGCCCTCCTCCAGATCTAACATCTGGCAGCGCTCCCTGCACCCCAGTCCTCGCAAGTTCAGTATAAGAAGTAAAAACATTTTTGATCCAACCTTGTTCCAGAAGGAA
Organism: Homalodisca vitripennis; assembly: GCF_021130785.1. Taxonomy (NCBI): domain Eukaryota; kingdom Metazoa; phylum Arthropoda; class Insecta; order Hemiptera; family Cicadellidae; genus Homalodisca; species Homalodisca vitripennis. The sequence goes on along the minus strand of NW_025777181.1, from coordinate 43,331 downwards.
TGAATGGGAGTACTACACTCCGGTTGGATGCCGGTCCAATAGCGCTGGCAGGGCGCGGGCATTCAGTTGACTTCAGTGCTGTGGGCAGACTCGCCGCATCAGTCTCGCTGACGGCACTCACGGGGACCCTGTAGAATCCCAACATAACCAGTAGAAATTCAGATCAACTTTACTACAACCCGAGTAATAATAAAAACTTAATTATGTTTGCCACAAAGTATAATAAAATATTTAAATTTAACAATTAAAAAAAATAACAATCTGTAACTAACAGTACCTTTTAAGTATCAAAGACTATTTCCTAAAAATAACTCAAGACACCAAGTATATTAAGATGCACTACTTGGTGACAATATTAAATATTACATAGGCTAGGACAGCCATACTAAATGATTAAGCGTGATAGCATTTACTTGTAACTATAATTCGCTGGATTTTAATCATTATATTATAATAATTTACATTTTGCTATTAAATATTAATTGTAAGGTAGGCCTGATTATAATTATATAATTTACAAATAATAACAATACATTATTTCCCAAATAACAATAATTAAATAATAAAAATCGAAATCATGAATGTTGCCACCCAATTTTGCACGCAACACAAAACACGAGGTAACAAAAATTTGCAAAGTCTGTACCGTCTCGCTTACACTAAAAAACTCAAAGTGTGTACACGGAATAAAGAATTTCCGTTCGCCGAACGGATCAGTTAGAAAGCACTAGAGCAAAAATAGAAAACTTAACTGGCAAAGTAAATAAATTAAACAAATTTTAGAATGTACGAAAGACAGGAACGAACACTTTGCGACACGAACACGTACACGAGGAACACAAGTTACAAAAAATATATATAAATTACTTATAACTAATCTACGATAATATATGTCTGGGTGGGAGAGAAAAAACCGCCAACTAAATAAGTTAAGAGAGTGCAAAAGAACATTTACCTGCCGAAAGTCGGAGAATTAGCCAGCCATGTGGAACGGGACGAGCAGCGAACAGACAGCAAACGCAGTAGCTTCTCCGAACGTGTCTCCGAACAGTCTGACCGCTCCGAACAGTAGCCGGTGCCGGTGCCGGTGAACAGCTGGTCGGTAAACTAGTCAAGGTCAACCAGCTGACCTCAACCAATCAGTCCAACCAGGCAGAAAATCAATACTTGACGGAGTGACTCCCCCACCGACTGACAAGAGTGGCCGAGGTGGGAAAATAATAGACAAAAAATAAATTGCCCAAACTGAGCCCCGGCTCAACCTCCCCCACTAAAAAGGGTGCAACCCCAAACAAAACCTCTCCCCCACTGAAAGAAGAACCAACAAGCTCTGGCACAGGATACGGGAAGTCGAGAACCCTAACAGGAAACGAAGTCCTGAGCAGGAGGCAGACAAAACACGGTCCTCCTGAAAAATTTTGAGAGGCGCCTCTCTTGGAGAAAGAAGAAAACAGAAAGAGAGTAAAACGACACCACAGAGAAAACCAGGGGTGATCAGTCCCCGGACACCCCCGCGCAGCCGCACCAGTATCCAGAGCATGACCAGAGGTATCACCACGGAAGGCCTTCAGATGAGAAAACATGGGCCTTCCGCCACAACCTCCCCGATACGGGATCAACCAACTCAGCAGTAACTGGGGAGAGAAAACGAAGAATCCGGTGAGGACCTGTCCACCGATAGCAAAGTTTGGCTGCCCGTTTATCCATGGCCGAACTGACCGGATGGGCCTTACAAAAGACAAGATCCCCCACCTGGAAGGGGTTAGCAATACGTCCCTTATTGAATTTCCTCCTCACCCTTTCCCTAGACTGTAGGAGCTTAACCCTGACTGCTTCCCAAGTGTCACTTACATTGGGAGTACCAGGTACTGGTAGAAGACTATCCAGACTCCAGAGATTAGACAAGGGATCAGAAGGAGGACGACTAAACATGACCTGAAAAGGCGTGGAATCATGACTTTCGTGAAGAGCAGAATTGAAGGCTAACTGAAGCCAGCTCAGGTTTTCATCCCAGGTAGTTTGTTTCTCAGCGTGATAAGCGATGAGGGCGGCTCTGAGATTGCGGTTGAACCGCTCAGCATGAGAAGGCTGGGGGTAGTAAGGAGATGTAGTAACATGTTTGATTCCATGCCCAAAACAGAAGCGATGAAACTCCCTCGACACGAATTGTGTGCCGTTGTCTGAGACGAAGGTGGCGGGCACTCCAAAATTCTGTAGAAGGCGGGACTTGAGTGCCTTGACGGTGAGCGACGCCGTGGCACTCCTAAGAGGAATCAACCAGCAAAACTTAGAGAAAGCATCCACAGCAACAAGCAGGGAGGTGTTCCCTGACTTGCTACGGGGAAAGGGTCCCACATAGTCAATGAACACTTTCTCAAGAGGCCGCTCCGCCACCTCGGAGGAGAGAAGTCCTAATTTGGTATTTTGTGCTGGTTTACTGACCGAGCAAAGATGACAAGCTCGTACTCTACCAGCAATGTCTCTGTCCATACTCTTCCAGATGAACTTATCTCTGATTTTAGCGATAGTCTTGTGAATACCTAAATGACCGCCCACGGGAGAAACATGAAAGTAGGAAAAGACCATCGGTATGAGGGCACTCGGCAGAACAATCTTGGGACCACCTCCGCGTCGGGCACGACAGCAGAGGACACCCTTGGACAAGAAGTAAGGAGAGTGGGCTACTCCCTCCTGGAGCTCACCAATGATGTTTGACAACTCGGGGTCTTGAAGTTGGTGAGAGCCAAAACTCTCAAAGGCAGCAGGGAAATCCAACATCACAGTCCCACACAACGGTGCTTGAGAATCAACAGGATCGCTGGGTAGATGATACATTCTAGAAAGAGCATCGGCGACGACGTTTTGGGTGCCGCGAATGTGCTGCACCCTGAATTTAAAGGCCGCAATTTTGACAACCCAGCGACCAATCTTCCCGAGTTGTCGAGGATGGGCCAATAGCCAGGAAAGAGCCTGATTGTCAGTTTCCAGCAGAAATTCGGAATGCTCTAGGAACCTCCGAAACTTATCCAAGCCGAAAACGACCGCCAGACACTCCAGCTCATAAATAGAAGATTTCTTTTCCTGAAGGGTCAAAGTCCTAGATGCAAAAGCGATAGGTTGCCGAGCGCCGTCGAATTCTTGAGAAAGCACAGCTCCTACAGCACAGGATGAGGAGTCAGTCTGCAAGATGAAGGGCCTACTAAAGTCCGGTATTCGCAGCACAGGAGGTTGGATAATGGCCTCCCTAAGCAGTTGAAAAGCACGTTCTTGATCTTCACCCCAAACGAACTTTGCGTCTTTCCTTCTTAAGGCGTTCAGAGGGGCGGCCACCTCGGCAAAGTCAGGAATAAACCTACGGTAGAAATTAACCATGCCTATGAATCTGGCAACACCCTTGGCATCCTTCGGAGGAGGGAAATCCCGAATGCCTTGGGTCCTGGCAGGGTCTATAGATACACCCCTAGACGACACGAGGTGACCGAGAAACGATATTTCAGACTTGGCGTAAGACACCTTCTCCGGATTGACGGTAAGGCCAGCCCTACCCAACCTAACCAAGACCTCCTCAAGATGTTTAAACGTGTTCCGTGAAAGACTCACTGTAGACCAGAAGATCATCAAGATAATTAAAGACATACCTGAACTTCACATCGTGGAAGATGGAGTCAAGCAACCTAGTTAACGTTTGGGCCCCCACAGCTAGCCCCATCGGCACAGATCGGTACTGATACAAATTCCACGGAACACAGAAGGCCGTGAGAGGACGTGATTCCTTCTTCAACGGAATCTGATGATAGGCTTGGTTCAAATCAAATATAGTGAAAAATTTGGCCTTACCGAACCAATCAAAAGCAGAATGGAGATCGGGGAGAGGCACTGAGTCTATTTCAATCTTGGCATTAAGTTTTCTTAGGTCGACCACCATACGATTTTTTCCATTCGGCTTTGGAACCAAGAACGCTGGACTGGCATACGATGAGTTTGAAGGCTCAATAACTCCTTGATCCAAGAGATCCTTGATGATACCACGCATAACCTCCATCTTTGGAGGAGCCAACTTGTATGGGTGGGAGCGTACTGGCTGAGTGTCAGTCAGACGAATTTCATATTCAATAAGATGGGTAGAACCGAGCTTGGGTGTGAGGACATCCGGAAATCTTGAGCAAAGCTCACGGAGAACCCCAGCTTGCTCCTCATCCAAGTGACCGAACGGGTCCCCAGGGGCAGAACCTTCCTCACACTCCACCTCACCAACCTGCGATGTCGATTTGAAATTCTCAGAAAAGGGGACTGACACTCGCCGATTGAATTTGAAATAAGACTGGCCCGCCTGAAGATCCAGCACCAAACCAGTCTTTTGAATAAAATCCGCCCCCAAAATACAGTCCATGCTCAGGTCCTGGGCCACAAGGAAGCTCCACACCCATGAAAAACATTCAACCTTAAACTTGATTGAAGCCTTCCTCGAAATTGGAAGAGGGGAATTAGAAGCAGTCCAGCAAGTTAAAGAAGACTCCTCGGTGTGCTTCACCAAACCTAACCTTGAAATGGCTTCAAAAAGACGGGAAGAGATGAGGCTACAGGCTGACCCGGAATCAACTAGGGCCTTATGCACTGAGTCTCCCACTAAGATATTGATATAAGGGCACACCGAAGATGCTGTCCTAAGCCGTAGGTTTCCCTTTTCTGCTAGGCTCGTAGTGTCCAAACTATTAATCAAATTTTTCGCAAAGGTACTATTTTTTTGAAATTTTTTCTTAGACCTCGGGGGAACTTCAGAGAAAACCCCCCTTTGATCTAGTTTTTTGGACCAGTGCGATATCTCCTAGGACACTCCCGACGAGTATGACCTCGTTCACCACAGGCATAGCAGATGGGTGGATGAAGCCCACCAGAGTGATGTGGCCCATCCACGGGATTCTGTACGGGCCGTGACAGCCCTGGAGGGCTGGATGGAACGATGATTGTTCCTCTCCGCCCTCTCTGCCGGTCAGCAAAAACTGCACGCTGGCGCGAAGCAATGCACAGACGGGTCCAGTTCAGAAAAGGTGGAAGGGCGACCAGCAAAAACTAGACGGGGACCTCTCTTCAGGATTGAGACCCTCAAGAATGGTGGTGACCACAGTACTTTCGGGGATATTGAGCCTTAACACCCTATCAGTGTCCCTCACCTCGGCCACAAACTTAGCCAAACTCTCTCCGTTGCCCTGAGGCCTAAAGAATTTCTCCACACGGAGACGTTCCCTCAACTGACCAGGAACAAAGAAATCCAATGCCTCCCTATGAAAATCATCCAGGGTACCACCCCTCTGGAGAACTCGAAACCAGACAGTCACCCAAAGGTGGCCTACAAAACGGAGAGATGACATGCAGGAAGCTCGCTCCCTGAAGACCAGGCAAGTCATGCAGTCGCAGGATCTCAGAAGAAACCGCAGCAAGGCTTCAGTATCTAGACCATCCACCGTAGGTAGTCGCTGCAGCAACGGGGTAAGTGGGTTTGGGAGCTTGTGATACTGAACAAAGGATCCCGTCATCACAGCTCCCAGTCCTCCAGATCCAGCAGGCAGGGTCCCGTCCACACCAGACACCCCCGACGCCACGCCCACATCAAAGTCTGCAACAACTGACCTAGGGATCCGGCATTCACCCTTAACAGCCTCAGCAGAGTCAACCGCAGACAAGGTTTTTTCAGGAGCCTTTGCTCCCTCGTCCCTCTCGAGTACAGTCAGCAGGCTGTCCACCAAGGTGATGCGTTCCTCCAACCACTCCCTATCACCAGAACTGGTAAGCTTGGATCTAAGTAGCGACAGCCTCATATGTAGATGGGTAAGCCGGGACAAATACCTAGCCCTCTCTCGGCCAGTAGGCGGCGACTCCAACCAGTCCTCCTGACTATTTTCAAAAGTCTCCAACTTAGCCTCCAAAATAGGCCTCTGCTTCTGGAACGTCAAATCTCTAGGCCAGGTCGTGTCCAGTTCCATATTATCACGCAGTTGCTTCCGCATGGACTCGCAGTCGGAACCCGGATTAAGCCCACGAGCCAACAACTCAAAATGGAGATCCTCCTTCAGCAAGTATTCAGGCACCAGAGAGACAGGCATGATAACAAAGAGTAACAAAAAACTAACAAACAACACACTGACTCGAAGTCAACGACTAACAAAGCAATAACTAAGGCGACAAGTGAATAACTTAGTGAGACAACACTCTCAGCAGGGTCCCCAGAATTCCTGCCATCCACGAAACACGTCAGCGAAACCAAAATACCACAGCAAAACACTACGCCGTACCAGAACAAAACCAGAAAAAAAACAACGAAGACAAGATATAACAAAAACACACAAGTAACAAGAATCCGAAAATAATAAACAAGTTTACACACTTCCTGTAGATCGGCGGAAAATAGCCACAGCGAGACGGCACAGGCGCAGGAAGTCAACTAACAACTTCAACTCGTGCCTCTCACCACCAGTGGCAAAACAAAAACCCCGAGCCCGCAGAGGGTAAAAACACGTAACCACGCTCTGCTACCATTTTGTCCCGAGTTAGCGAAAAAGACAGGAGGCCTCGGAAGCGTGCCCCTCTCCCAAACTCGGAGCAAAACATAAAAAAAAAACAATCACATGCCACTAGTGGGAAGAGACAAAAACGACAAGACTTCGAGAACATGATTTATAATTAAAGAGGTGGCAAACATTTCCATGTAAAATACAATTACTTCAGCAACCACGGTGCACCGTGTAACTTAAGAAACTAAATAACAACAGATAAAATTCCAATATAGACAATAACATAATAAATAGAAATAAATAACATAATAAATAAATAATATAATATAATATAGCAATTTGATATATATAAATAACAATTTCAGGTACGGCATGTAGGAAAAATTATCTTTAACTGGTAATTTTTATGAACTGAGGGGAGGGAAAAGGTTGTAGAATTTCTAGGCCCACTAATTTTAAAAAGTAATTTGGTTTCAAGTTTGTAGCCGAAAATTAAAAAAAAAATATTTTAAAGCCAATTTTCGAAGGAGGCGGGGGCTTAGTTGCCTCCACGAATCCGAATTAAAGATGAAATCCTCCCCTTCAGTTCATGTAACTAAACTAAATAAAACACTGGCTAAGTACTGGCCCTCCTCCAGATTCTAACATCTGGCAGCGCTCCCTGCACCCCAGTCCTCGGCAAGTTCAGTATAAGAAGTAAAAACATTTTTGATCCAACCTTGTTTCCAGAAGGAATGAATGGGAGTACTACACTCCGGTTGGATGCCGGTCCAATAGCGCTGGCAGGGCGCGGGCATTCAGTTGACTTCAGTGCTGTGGGCAGACTCGCCGCATCAGTCTCGCTGACGGCACTCACCGGGGACCCTGTAGAATCCCAACATAACCAGTAGAAATTCAGATCAACTTTACTACAACCCGAGTAATAATAAAAACTTAATTATGTTTGCCACAAAGTATAATAAAATATTTAAATTTAACAATTAAAAAAAATAACAATCTGTAACTAACAGTACCTTTTAAGTATCAAAGACTATTTCCTAAAAATAACTCAAGACACCAAGTATATTAAGATGCACTACTTGGTGACAATATTAAATATTACATAGGCTAGGACAGCCATACTAAATGATTAAGCGTGATAGCATTTACTTGTAACTATAATTCGCTGGATTTTAATCATTATATTATAATAATTTACATTTTTGCTATTAAATATTAATTGTAAGGTAGGCCTGATTATAATTATATAATTTACAAATAATAACAATACATTATTTCCCAAATAACAATAATTAAATAATAAAATCGAAATCATGAATGTTGCCACCCAATTTTGCACGCAACACAAAACACGAGGTAACAAAAATTTGCAAAGTCTGTACCGTCTCGCTTACACTAAAAAAATCAAAAGTGTGTACACGGAATAAAGAATTTCCGTTCGCCGAACGGATCAGTTAGAAAGCACTAGAGCAAAAATAGAAAACTTAACTGGCAAAGTAAATAAATTAACAAATTTTAGAATGTACGAAAGACAGGAACGAACACTTTGCGACACGAACACGTACACGAGGAACACAAGTTACAAAAATATATATAAATTACTTATAACTAATCTACGATAATATATGTCTGGGTGGGAGAGAAAAACCGCCAACTAAATAAGTTAAGAGAGTGCAAAAGAACATTTACCTGCCGAAAGTCGGAGAATTAGCCAGCCATGTGGAACGGGACGAGCAGCGAACAGACAGCAAAACGCAGTAGCTTCTCCGAACGTGTCTCCGAACAGTCTGACCGCTCCGAACAGTAGCCGGTGCCGGTGCCGGTGAACAGCTGGTCGGTAAACTAGTCAAGGTCCAACCAGCTGACCTCAACCAATCAGTCCAACCAGGCAGAAAATCAATACTTGACGGAGTGACTCCCCCACCGACTGACAAGAGTGGCCGAGGTGGGAAAATAATAGACAAAAAATAAATTGCCCAAACTGAGCCCCGGCTCAATACGTTAGTTCATTTCATCTGTGTGGAAGTATATCTTGAATCTAACATTTTGTTATAAATGTAAATAAAATGTAAAAAATATCGAAACTCATCTATTACTTCACCAATACCCTTTTTATAAAGTATCATATAAAATTTAAATAAGTTAAATAATTTATTTTAATTGAAATAAAAAATAAAATTGCTTTAAATTAATTTACAGGTGATTCTCCTACTAGATTGAAGTAGTATTTTACAGCATAACAGGATTTTGTTGAAAAATGAAACGTTGCGTTGTACCTTTTATAGCCTATAACTATGGAAAATGTCCGAATCCTGTTATCGTTTCAAACCTTCAACTAATTCAAAACATTCAATTAATTATCAAGCCCCGATTCACTATACATGTATTTTTAACAGCTAAATCATTTTATAACAATTGCCAATATTTGTTTAATACATTTCTTTTCCAATCTCTAAATTGATACAGCACAATTACCGAATATATTATTAGCACTGTTCGAAATACTAGTAAGATAGAAATTAAGGAGTATCTTATTATTAAATTTCACCCTTAGTAAATTTAATATCTTCAGTTATTGATGGAATATCAGATTAGAAGCAATGCAGATTTATTTATTATTCGCTTAGAATTTGTGAGCTGTCACATCTGGTGAATCTACAACCACTTCTGATCCGAAAATTACACCGGAAGTGGATCACAAATTATATTAGATTTTGTGACAGCGAGTTCCGCTGGTTCTGTTGGAGACGAAAAGAACGGAGACTCGACAGCTGCTTTTTATACATCTTGTGGAAGATTCATATCCTTTATTCAATACTAGCTGACCCGGCGAACTTCGTACCGCCTTAAAGGGTCCACAGCATCCACATTGGTGCTTGAAATGTTCAGAATAAAAGACAAAGTAAAAAATAAATCAAATTAGTGAACATATCCATTTCTATATGCAATTTACAGTATCTTTGAGAACATTTAATTATGTTAAGGTTAAAATATATTTATTACATTATTAATTATTGAATCATCAATTATTATTTGCTCAATATTTTCCAAAGAAATAGCCTCTAATCCCTTAGTTGACATCCAAGAATTTTTTTTTCATTTTAACTAAAACTTCACAAAGCTACATTTTTATACAACAAAATATTATTTACCATTTAATGGATTTATCATCTTGATATTGAAATGATATCCATCATCTCCTTGCCAAAACATCAGTGGATATTGCAGTGCATCATACGATCGGTGTGTTTCATATATTTTTTGCTGATGCACTGGTCGTTTAAGAGCAATATCGCGTGTTTCCATATTTTCACCTACAACCAGGATGGCTACTTCATCTATTATTGGAGCATTGAATCTGCGTTCATGAGTGTTCCAGCTGGTCGTTTGTCTGCTCTTATCACAACTTTGTAATCATCACTTGGCAATGCGCTCCAATGAAGTCTTAAAAGAGCCTGATCAAAGCAGGATGTTCATCAAGAAAACACTGAAGATCTGAAAGAATTGTTCGTTTCGTTGCTGTGTTGATCTCATGTCGGCGATCAAGTTGCTCCTCCATATTACCCATAAAGTATATGTGTAGGAAATTTATACTGTCCATCCACAACTGGTAGCAATGATCCAATTCGATGGTGAATTTGACCTTGAATCTGTAAAGATAGCAAAGTTTATGTAATTGAGACAACAATTTTATTAAGGCACCTAATAATAATAAAAACATAAAATCATTTTCAAGAATACATGAAATAAAGTAAATATTTATTTTATCATTAATTACCTTGAATGTCGGATTAAATCCATGTTCTTGAATTATGTTTGGCCCAAATGACGTCATTTGAAAACAACTATTGTATTTTTGAGTATTAGCAAGAAAATTTCGTGATTCTTGCGTTTCTCCAGAAAGCAATGATTGCAATGGATCAAGAGGGGGAGTCAGTATTGGCAATTTTACTTTGCCATTAAGACAACACAATCCAAGCGACTCTCCAACAAACTTTAATGCACTAAATGCCCACAAACAACATCCATTGGACCAATAAGTACAGATACATGCGAACTGTAATCATAAGTGCAATCATAACTAAATGATGCTCTATTCAAATCAACAGCTGATGTATTCCTTCTTTCGTGTCGAACTTGATCTAGTTGTTGATCAGTACGATTAGCTCGCCGATTTCGCATAGCCAAGCGAGCTGTTTCACGGGCTTCCTCTCTTTGCTCTTGAGATTGAGAAGCACGAAGTCGGGCCATACCAACACGACACTCTTGTCGTCCGATTTCACGTTCTTCTTCAGTAGAATTGTTCACAACGTTACGAAGCCTTCTTGCTCGCCGATTTCGCACAGCCAAGCGAGCTGTTTAACGGGATTCCTCTCTTTGCTCTTAAGATTGAGAAGCACGAAGTCGGGCCATACCAACACGACACTCTTGTCGTCCGATTTCACGTTCTTCTTCAGTAGAATTGTTCACAACGTTACGAAGCCTTCTTGTATTACGGCTTTGTTGAGACAGATTTGATCTTCTGGGTCGCGGCATCTTTATAATAATCCTCTCAATGTTCACAAACACTCGCAAATCGTTTAATTTCGTGCGAAACAAAGTAATCCGAACCGAAAGCAATCGAAGTAATAAGTTGTTTGTCTTTTTTTAAAACCAACAGATTATTGAAAAGGTAAAAAAATCAGTTCATGATTGATTGATTATTAAGTAAAACCGAAAGGACAATCTATATGTCATTAGCCATGATTTCATTTTGTTTGACTGAGTAACCCAGAAAAATGACACAGGCAGCTGTCAAAGTGTCAATCAAATTTACAGTTGTTTTGTTTACATTTTGGAATTCAGGTAATTGTTTTTTTAAAGATACAGTTTTTTTTTACTCTATTTCTTTCAAACTATAGGTGTAAAGAAATTTAAAAATAGTAATTAAATGATATAAACATATATTTCTTTTCTCGCATTATATATGTTTACAAAGCACAGCTGATTAAATTTGAAAAGGCTCTTTCACGTCTTAATAACATATGTTTGCTGCAATGCATTTCTTACGGGTATTTCTGTAACTTTTAGAGACCAGTGGGGCAGAATCCTAAATCAGGAACGGGATAAAAAGTATCCTATGTCCTTATCCCAGTTTTTAGCTACCTCCCTACCCAATTTTCAGCCAAATCGGTTCAGCCGTTCTTGACTTATAAACAGTGTAAACCTAACACGACTTTCTTTTATATATATATATATATATATATATATATATATATATAAATATATACTATATATATAGATTTGTTTCATTTATTTAACAAATTACTTTGAAATATATCAGCTGAAATTGCTTGATTGTGATATTTTTATTTATGCGTTTCTTTAAATACTTAAAATCTATTTCAGAACATCAATATATCAAAATATATTTACGTTATAACAGCTCTATAACATTACCAAGAATCCCAAGTTCACTATATTGCTATATTAAATTGAAATTGATAAATTTTCTTTACATTTTTTTAGAGATAATAATCCACTGACATTTAACATTTATTCTAAGTTTATCAAAATAGTGATTCATGTAGTAAAAATTTGCTATTGTACGAACGTTATACTTTGTCGCCACAAATGTTTTGTTGACCAAGTTGAAAACAATAATGAATCATAACAGATAATGGACGAATCATTGGTTTTGTAACTTATTGCTGGAATTACTTTTCTGGTTTTAAATTTTGAATAAACAGATTTTGATATGAAGTATCAGTCAAACAGTCCCGACGAGGTAGTAATAAGTACCTTTGCGTTTGCTATAAAAGTGAAGGTATATTATGTATCATTGTTATTTTCGTTTAAACGCGTTCGTAAAAATTCATTTACTCATTCACACTTAATAAGTATGGTAAATTATGGAAATATTACTATAAAAGCATCAAGACTTTGAATTCGAGGTGTTTGTTTAAACATACAATACTAGAAATAGTATATTTTTATTTTTATTTTGGGCAGGTTTCAAATCACAAATGATTAAGTTTAAAATATAAAATTAAAAAAAATAATGTTAGTTTTTTCTACAGAAAATCCTTGAAATTTGAAATTTGTGATTGTAAATATATTGTTTCGTATGCCATTATTCTATCTAGATAAAACTGATATAATACTAATTATTTTGTTAAATAAATTAATATTTTTCATTCAAAACATAAAATGTGAATTTTTATTTAGAATACAGAATGTTTTTTTATCTTTATGTATGATCTTCAGGTTACACATTTCTAGTTAAATGATTCTTCATCTAAACAGTATTAAATGAAGCTATATATCTGTTATACATTAAACGTAAAAAAAATTTTGAAGTTTATTTAGTTTTCGTGTATAATTTAATATCCTAACTTGTAATTTTTAATGAAGTTTTTTAGAATTAAGCTACGGAACTTACCATATTCGGTAGCAAACTAAGAACCTCATGAAATTAAATAAAATGTTCTTTTATATGAATCTTAAAAATTATAGCACTAGAAGGAGGAGATATATTATTGTTAAATAGTAAAAAAATATACAAAAAATATAATGTATTATAAGTAGTTATAAGAGTTATGTTAAATTAAGCTGCAAACTTTGCTCGCTTTCTCTCGTATTATTGGATATTTTCTACATAGAAAAACAAAAAGAAATTAAGTAAGTGGTAGAAGTGGACTCGGAGTTGGTCCTTTTACAACTGCTGAGTCCAACTTCGGCCCTTCAGTTTTCTTCTCCGGAGAAGATCTCTAAAAACGCTTAATGCTAAACACAATTAATATAGTTTATATATTTTGTAGTTCCATCTACTTGTTTCTCATTCACGTACTTAAATGAGAAAGAATTAAAAATATTAAACTATAACAAAAAAGACAAACGCCACCTTATTGTTAATATTATATATTAAAACAACGTTATTCTTAAGAGGTAACTGCAGACAAGTATGTTGTAAATAGTGTGTGTACTCCAGAGTCTCGTAAAATAATATGAAGTAACTCACTCAATTATACACAAAAATTATTTATTTTTATTTTATTATTTAGATATGTGACAGTATACATAGTACTTTGTAAAAATTAAATACTGTGTCTTTGCTTCTGTTTGATGGAAAAAAACACTCAGAACTTTGAAACATCACAACGTCTACTCTAATTAATTATCATAAGAAGCGACACAAACCATCATAAGCTGTTGAACAGGTCGCTTTTTGATCATTACAATTTTATATTATTTGCTGTTACAAAATAAAAATTCTTGTGAGCGTTTCACTTTTAGTTTAAAAGCAAACTATATGTAACGAATAAAAGTCCTTTAAAAAGTAGATTGCAGAGTAAATTAATATTAATATAAAATTTCTTGTTTACCGATCGCTAAAACTCTTTTGAAGGCTTTTGATATATGGGAAAAGCAACTAGATGAGATTGGTTTTAAGAGTTTTCTTCCATATTGGTAATAATTTTCTATCATTAAAAGGTTTTCATTATAAGGTGCAGGAAGACAAACCTCAAAGTAAAGGGGTCCAATGTAGGTGTTATCACTGTCTCCTGGAACTGTGATACAGAAAGAAGTACAAATACTGAGTCGACTTAAAAAATGTATTTGTACAACTTTTAGTATAATTTCGTCCTATGGAAAATTATACTATACTCATACTAGCAACATTAATAGTTACGGTAGATTGCATAGACTGCATGTTCTCACATGATCAAAATTACGTAGAGTGACGCAGAGAAACATTTGCTGTTCATGATACACCAGATATCATCCGTGTAGGGATATATGGAATCCGTCCTAGTAAATTGAGAGAATAAGGAGAGCATATATTGAGGTTGGCGTCAGTGATACTAGGGCACTTTATACTTTTTATATCTTAGCTCAATATAATATTATAATATGGATTTCGAATATGAACCTTCGTGTTTCTTCAGCCGCAAACTGTGATGTCGTATTCTACAATGAAGCTCTCCCATTGAAGCTCCTTCATTTGAGGAGATTAATTTTTCGTTTGATGATCTTAACTCATCTTACTTAACGAGAGGTAGATTATTACTCCTTTGTTACATGCAGTCGTGGATTAACGAGATAGTATAGAATGCAAATACTGGTACTTATTCATAGTTTAATTGTATAGAATGACCCCAGAGATGACACGTTTATATTTTTCTTTATGCGACACCCCACTGGCAATCCTAGAACATGGTGTAGATCCATATAAGTTACAGACATGGAACTTTCTTCCAATTGACCGCCACTTACCTCAAAGGTTTTACAAACATTTTGCTGCTCCTACTAAAATCCCAAATAGTGACTTCTATGTTTGAGGACATGTGAAATGCTTAACTGTCATCCCAGGATTTTGTAACGGCGTCGGACATATCCCACATCATAAAAAATCCAATTTAGAAAACACAATACAGTCAGTTGCTGTTCTGGAAACTACGACATGTAAAGGCTAATAGTAGATATTACAAATTGTGTGTAGATAGAAGATGCTATAACGACCCGCAATACTGTAATATGAGTTTTCGTATCAATTTTAAAAATCTATAAATTAACCTGCTTATGAAGAAGAGACAAATTAAGTAATGTTATATTAAATATATACTCAATTATTTTAGATATAATCAATCAGCTCATCACGGAAAGACTGAGCTTCAAACCTACTTATTTACTTTAATGAAAATAAGTTTAGAAATGAAAGACTTCCTCATATATTGTAAAAATAACAACAGTTCTATAGCAAAAGTTAGAGATAAAAAATTAACTTAATAGCCCCACAAATATGTCTTTCGTACAATAACTATAAACTGTAAGGTGTTACACGACATCTGCTGAAATTACATTCACGTACTGAGTAAACTCTCAGCAGGCCAAATGCTTTCCCAACTGTTATATTATTTCTTGTATTAAACGTGTTTAACCAATTTACAGAATGGAAAATAAATAAATATATATATAAATGTATGTTATCGCACACTTTCTATTGTGATTTAACTTTCCGGATCCCTGTAATTTATAGTAGCAAGTTTTCAAACGCACAAACACTATTATTGTGAGACAGAAACTTACATACTTGATACGAGCCCTAATTTGAAACTCAAGAGAATCCCAAAAATAAAAAAATACAAAAAATGCATAATAAATTACTGTAATTCTACAATACTTTCATCTGTATGTAATGTAATATGGAATAAGATAAACCAAACAGGCCATTTGTTTGACAAGTGAAGAATGGAGCACTGTACGTATTCATTTATGATAGTGATTCAAATTTATATTACAATCTAATTTATTAAATTATTACTATTGTCATGAGTAATTATAATTATATTAAGATTATTAACTATTATCAAGTAAACATATACTAAACCAAATAATATAAGTAAGCCATTCTGAAACAACAATTTTAACCAAATTAGTTTAAATATATAAAGTAGAACAATACATTACCTAGAGTATGTGTAGTGT
Source organism: Homalodisca vitripennis (assembly GCF_021130785.1). Taxonomy (NCBI): domain Eukaryota; kingdom Metazoa; phylum Arthropoda; class Insecta; order Hemiptera; family Cicadellidae; genus Homalodisca; species Homalodisca vitripennis. Next base: position 27,354 of record NW_025777181.1, on the reverse strand, counting down.
GTGTATTAGTGTAAGTGGGGCGACTTCCTGTCGCATTGGCCGCATCACCCTGTAACAATCAGAAAATACAGCATGTATTACTGTATCATGATAAACCATATAGTTCCCGATACAAATATAATTACAGAAATATACCTTCATTAAATAAATATTTTTAATATTAAGTTAATATTCAAGGGGACAAATATGTATACTTAAGTTTAAAATAAGCAGATAAATTTAGTTACCTTAATATGTTGTGTAGTGAAGAATAATTGTTTCGGTTATATGTAGTTCTACACGCACGCATACTTTCACATTTTCCATTCAATCATCATTCATAATTTGTGTGTTTTGCAACACGCGTGGAGTAGTGTTATGTTGTTATGTCAAAGAGGGGACGTCAAGCCAACGCAGGACCGAAGCCACCTGAAAAATAATCAGAACAAAACTCTCGAATCACAAATATGACATCAATTAGTAGGCTGATTTATTTATAATACCTTTTAAAAGTTTTGAGATTTGACTAAAACTGCAGTTTTTCAGAATGGCATTAAATTTACAACACCTGAATTGTCCCAAATACTTTACGTTACTATGTCATTTCGCATTGAGGATAAGAAATATAGCCTGCTGAAACATGATTTCAAATTAATAGTAAAAAAATAATTATTAAATTAATAAACTAATACCTTAGCATAGATAATATTGTAGTGGTGTAAAGAGAATATATATGTATATAAGTTCCGGTAGCCAAGTTGTCTAAGACGTTGAACTTTGGACCTAAGCTAGAGATAGCACAGGTTTAACTTTTGCTTTTGCACAGAAAAATTAAAAGATAGTATATATGATATATTTTCAACTAAGTGGGATTAAGGTTTCTTCAAATGTCTGATGGAAGAATCATTTAAATAAAAACAATCTATTACAATTTGATAAAACGTCTTGGCTATTCTAATTACCAGTGACATTTTATACGCAATAATTTTTGTCAATGTAGATAGTCTTGATGGAGAAACTAAATATCATGATGTTGACAAAGATAAATGAGGCCTAATCTTAATATCTTATCTTAAGATCTTACTCATCATTATCTTAATCATCATTACTAATTCAAACGAATTCTTCGAAATCCAACGTGCTTAATTTCGCACTGCGCCCAGTGGACTCCCAATGTGGGTCAGTTGTCATGTTAGCAGATTCCATATTGGAATTAGACTACTCCGCAAAATTACTTGGAATACTCCTCGATCGAGGGTTGAGATGGAATAACCACATTGACCATGTGTGTTCCAAACTGTCCTCAGGAATTTATGTTTTGAGGTCCTTGGCCCGGTATTGCCCCAGTCAGGTATTATGGGCTAATTCACTCTCACCTTTCCTATGGGGTGGTGTTGTGGGGGGCCTGTGCAGGCAATAATTTCCTGAGGGTGATCAAATTACAAAAAAGCGATTCGTACTATCGCAAAGTTGAATTTCAGAAAGTCGTGCAGGACAGCACTCAAAAATTTGCAACTGTTGACTTTGCCCAGTCTCTACATTTTAGAAACATCTTTGTTCTGTTTGTCTAAATGTGCCCTAACCAGGGGACGTGACATACACAGGTATGAGACTAGAGGCAGAGATAACTACCGAACTGGAAGACACAGAACGGTGGTTTATGAGTACTTGCCGTCGCAGGCAGGTGTTCATTTCATTAACAGATTACCAAATTCAATGAAAAACGCCCAAACGCCCAAGGCGTCAAAAGCTCGTCTTAAGCGTTTTCTGGTGTCAAAGGCATTCTACAACGTTGACGAATTTCTGACGTTTAACTGTGAGACCGCCCAATTCGATGACTGACTCCAGTGCTGGAAGTGGGTTGAGATTGACGAAGAATGAATGAGACTGGAATGTATGAAAAATTATGTAAGTTTGAATGTGGTAGTAGTGTGGTATGAGAGTTTAAAATTTAGAAATAATTATGACGTTTTCCATACAATGTGAATAAATTGTTTGTGAGCAATTAAAGATTTGATTTGATTTGAGGCCACGAAAACACTGAGGCAAGAAATGACTGACGTCAAGGCAGGCCGACATGAGTACCTTAATCGCCAGTCCGAATCGCGGTCGAATCCTCATCTGCGCTCCAGCATCCGAAATAGAAGTGACGTCTCGCTGGAGGTTCGGAGACCAAGCTAGAAAATGCACTATTCCCTGTCAGGACGCTGCCAGACCTCGGGAAATGAGCTGGGAATCACTAGCAATCCCTCGCTAATGTCAATACAGCTTCTCTTTATCACGGACAGAGTGACCAAACAGTCATTGGAGTAGATATTTGTCCATCAAAAATTCTGCTTTAGTAGGGAAGGGTAAAATTTGAGAGAATTTGCATGGAATATTTTCCGCCATCACTCAAAGTATCTTCACAAAAGATGGAAATAGTCAGGTGCTGTTCTGGATCTGTGACGTACAAAAGAAAAGGGAGAAAAACTGTGTATTATCGTAATATAGACTCGCAATTTGTAATATGGTATACTCTTATAACTAAGCATGGAGAGAAGTAATAATAGGCCTACTACTGTGAAGAGTTAACAATGTAACGCTTAGCTCAAAATTACAATGTAACTAAAATTAATTTCTATGAGTAACGTACTGAATTCAAATAATTAAAATATGAACTTATGATCAAGAGAAATAAAGTGCTATATTCATTTTTTTAGTTATTGTTTTTTTAATTCTGCTCAACTTTGTATTTGTACAGTAGCAAAACATTTATTTGTACTTTCACTTCGGTAATTTTTAGAAACTCTACTTACATGTACTCATACAAAGTTCACTGTATGCTCCGCATCAGACACTGTTGGAATTTTTGACAATAGGCAAGGCTTGTGACGTAATGTTAGTTGCGTGCTAAACTATTTCTGCCATTGTTTTTTTTTTAAAAAAAAAAAAAAACACTTTGGAGAAAGTCTTTGGTGCAATCTTTTGTATATTCTTTTGTAACTGACTAAGCAATATTAGAATGGTAATGAATAATAATTGAGCTCTCGGTGTTTCTTCTATAACAGAATTTAAAAGTATACAATAAACAAGTAAGTAAAAAAATCCTAATACTTAAATATTATAATTATATAACGGAAACGGCTTCTCTAAAAATAGAACGAGGTATATCCAGTCAAGGACTCGCTCAGTCAAGTCAGTGGTTTAATTTGTTATCGATATATCCCCCTGATTGATAGGCAAAGCTATTATACAGTTAATTAAAATTCCAGTTCAATAGGAGTTCATGTTTAGTTCAGAGTTCACGTCTAGAAACCATTTGATCCAACCAGGTTACATAATTAATTTCATATAAAGGGAGACTCACCTTAGTATACTACTGTAATATTCTAAAAAAACTACTATTAGATTTGTTCTTTATTTTGAACTGAGTAAAATGTCTGATTATCAAAAGACATAATAAGTGATATTATGTTTTAAAACGAGTCGGCAAGTTTGAAATAAACTAAATTTTAACGTGAGAAAGTTACAATTATCAGTGATTTTTAATACGGCCTTACTTTAATTCCTTTAATGAACAAAAGTTTCTATTTATTACATTATTCCTTTGCAAACGATTTAAAGTTTTTTATTGTCTCTGAAGTAATGCGTCATATAACGTGTGTAGAGTCCACTGGATCTTATGTCAACGAATATTTATTGGAAAACTAAGTATATATTATATTAAGTGAAAAATATTTCGTAGCCTCAAAAGACATAAACCCCACATAAAAAACTGTCATTTAAAAAAATCCAAAAACAATTAACATAATCTGGTTACATTAAAACAATACTGTAACATGTGTTCCATAGCACGTTTATGTTATTGAAATCCAGTTCTTAGGTAGACACTATTTGTTCAGAACATTTAGATGTTACTTTAGTAGTTACAAAAATATTTTGTGAAACAACTGCTGTTTGGTTTTGATTTTGCTTTGGTCAGATGAATCTTTTATCTTTTGCAAATTGAAATTGTTTCTGCCCATCAATTTTAAAGCACAATTACTGTGAAAGCAAAGTAAAAGTTTGAATAAGTAAACCAAGCCCAAAAGATACTCAGAATAAAGTCTACAACACCATAAAAGAACGATATATTGAAAACAACCATTGTCAGAAACAGAAATAATTTCAAATCAGAATCAGATAATAATATGCAGACAGAATGATAAAATGAATGATCCCATATAGAGAAGAGAATGTCAAATAAAATTATAATTTAAGTATTTAAAATGACCAACCTTGGCAGGGATTGGGACTGCCGGTGCTTAAAACAGATGCCTTGCATTCACCACTGTTACTAGAACCAAAAAGCAATGGCTGCAATGACGCTGTTATAAGCACCCAGGTTAGAGCATTACATATTACTTGGGCTAGTCCTTGAGCAGGTAGTCGCCATTATAACATGTAATACCCCCCTCCCTTATTAGATTGGTTAATAATTATTGATATGTGTAGGTTACGCCGCGTGTGCTGCAATCTACCGCTGATAATATGCACTTCCTCAACAAGAGAATAATGTAGATAAGTAAATTCTCACTGAGACTAGTTGAACTTTACAGTATAATTACTTGGTTATAGCGTTTATTGTTTCAGATTACATGATGTTTAAATATTATTGTAGTCCGTGTAGATTTAAACAAGAAAAGAGCATTTTATGTAACAAAGAGATTCATATTGAAAGGCAATTTATTCTATTCTCGGTTTGCAATTTAAGTAATATTAATATAGTGCCTACACCATATATAATGTTGTTTACGTCTGACGAAGGATTTTAATCCAATTCCACCCAGTCTTTTTAAGTGCACAGTGTGCTGACTTGAGAGACGTATCAATATTATTAAAAATAATTTTTGATATAATATTAGGATATGATATGAATTTCTCGATCCCTAGGTAAAAGAATTTAAGACGAATGCTAAACATTGGACTAGCCTTTTAATTAAGATTATGTTAAAAAACGGTTAAACACGAATAAATATTGAAATAGTTATGAATTTAATTTTTATGTATATGATATAGAACTTCCCGATCTATATTGAGAAGGAAACGTAATATAAATCTATTACAATTTTAATTTAGAAATTTAAAATGACCAACCTTGGCAGGGATTGGGACTGCCTGTGCTTAAAACAGTAGCCGTGCATTCATCCCTGTTACTAGAACCAACAGCAATGGCTTGCAGTGAAACTGCTATGCGCACCCAGGTTAGAGCATTACATGGTACTATAGGGCCAGTCCTTGGACAGATTGTAGCCCTTCCACCATGTAATGACTCCCCTCCCTTCTTAGATTGGTTACTTCATATATTTAGGTTACGTTACGTGTGCTGCAATCTACCGCAGACAATATGCACTTTCTTGACAAAACAAAAATCTAGATTCGTAAATGCTTTACTGAGACGTATTAAACTTTACAGCTTAAATACTTTATAATAGATTTAAAGGGTTTCATATTATGTATTATTAAACTATTATTGAAGTCCGAGTACATTTATAAAAAAAAGGATATGTGTGTGTGTGTGTGTGTGTGTGTGTGTGTGTGTGTGTGTGTGTGTGTGTGTGTGTGTGTGTGTGTGTGTGTGTGTGTGTGTGTGTGTGTGTGTGTGTGTGTGTGTGTGTGTGTGTGTGTGTGTGTGTGTGTGTGTGTGTGTGTGTGTGTGTGTGTGTGTGTGTGTGTGTGTGTGTGTGTGTGTGTGACAGACATCTTGATATTAAAAGGAAATGAATCCTGTTCTCGGTTAATTTAGGTAACATAAATAGAGGTTACTCCACATAATCTTCGATTTGACACAAATTTCTGCAATCCTTTGTACCAAATAACTCAAGTGGACAATGTGCTGACTTGAGAGATGTATAAATATTATTATAAATAATTTCGATTTTAATATTAGGATTTGATATGATAAGAATTTCACGTTCCCTAGGTATAATACGTTAAGACAAATGCTAAATATTGGACTAACCTTTTAGTTAAGATTATGTTAAAAAAGGTTAAATACGACTAAATATTGAAATAGTTATGAATTTTGTTTCTATGTATATGAGATAGAACTTCCTGATGTATATAGAAAAAATGTCAAATAAATCTATTAAAGTTTTAGTTTAAGAATTTAAAAACAACCAATCTTGGCAGGGATTGGGACTGCCTGTGCTTAAAACAGTAGCCGTGCATTCATCCACTGTTACTAGAAAGAACAGAAATGGCTGCAGTGAAACTGCTATGCGCACCCAGGTTAGAGCATTACATAATTAATTGGGCTCGTCCTTGAGCAGGTAGTCGCCATTATAACATGTAATACCCCCCTCCCTTATTAGATTGGTTAATAATTATTGATATATGTAGGTTACGCCGCGTGTGCTGCAATCTACGCTGATAATATGCACTTCCTCAACAAGAGAATAATGTAGATCCGTAAATTCTCACTGAGACTAGTTGAACTTTACAGTATAATTACTTGGTTATAGCGTTTATTGTTTCAGATTACATAATGTTTAAATATTATTGTATTCCGTGTAGAATTTAAACAAGAAAAGAGCTTTTTTTGTAACAAAGAGGTTGATATTTAAAGGCAATTTATTCTGTTCTCGGTTGCAATTTAAGTAATATTAATATAGTGCCTACACCATATATAATGTTGTTACGTCTGACGAAGGATTTTAATCCAATTCCACCCAGTCTTTTAAGTGCACAGTGTTGCTGACTTGAGAGACGTATCAATATTATTATAAAATAATTTTGATATAATATTAGGATATGATATGAATTTCTCGATCCCTAGGTAAACAGAATTTAAGACGAATGCTAAACATTGGACTAGCCTTTTAATTAAGATTATGGTAGAAAACGGTTAAAATACGAATAAATATTGAAATAGTTATGAATTTAATTTTTATGTATATGATATAGAACTTCCCGATCTATATAGAGAAGGAAACGTAATATAAATCTATTACAATTTTAATTTAAGAAATTTAAAATGACCAACCTTGGCAGGGATTGGGACTGCCTGTGCTTAAAACAGTAGCCGTGCATTCATCCCTGTTACTAGAACCAACAGCAATGGCTGCAGTGAAACTGCTATGCGCACCCAGGTTAGAGCATTACATGGTACTATAGGGCCAGTCCTTGGACAGATTGTAGCCCTTCCACCATGTAATACTCCCTCCCTTATTAGATTGGTTAATTCATATATTTAGGTTACGTTACGTGTGCTGCAATCTACCGCAGACAATATGCACTTTCCTCGACAAGAGAAGAATGTACGAGATCCGTAAATTCTCACTAAGACGTATTAAACTTTACAGCTTAAATACTTTATAATAGATTTAAAGGGATTGCCATATTATGTATTATTAAACTATTATTGAAGTCCGAGTACATTTATAAAAAAAAAGGATATGTGTGTGTGTGATGTGTGTGTGTGTGTGTGTGTGTGTGTGTGTGTGTGTGTGTGTGTGTGTGTGTGTGTGTGTGTGTGTGTGTGTGTGTGTGTGTGTGTGTGTGTGTGTGTGACAGACATCTTGATATTAAAAGGAAATGAATCCTGTTCTCGGTTAATTTAGGTAACATAAATAGAGGTTACTCCACATAATCTTCGATTTGACACAAATTTCTGCAATCCTTGTACCAAATAACTCAAGTGGACAATGTGCTGACTTGAGAGATGTATAAATATTATTATAAATAATTTCGATATAATATTAGGATTTGATATGATAAGAATTTCACGTTCCCTAGGTATAATACGTTAAGACGAATGCTAAATATTGGACTAACCTTTTAGTTAAGATTATGTTAAAAAAGGTTAAATACGACTAAATATTGAAATAGTTATGAATTTTGTTTCTATGTATATGAGATAGAACTTCCCGATGTATATAGAAAAAATGTCAAATAAATCTATTAAAGTTTTAATTTAAGAATTTAAAACAACCAACCTTGGCAGGGATTGGGACTGCCTGTGCTTAAAACAGTAGCCGTGCATTCATCACTGTTACTAGAAAGAACAGAAATGGCTGCAGTGAAACTGCTATGCGCACCCAGGTTAGAGCATTACATAATTAATTGGGCTCGTCCTTGAGCAGGTAGTCGCCATTATAACATGTAATACCCCCTCCCTTATTAGATTGGTTAATAATTATTGATATATGTAGGTTACGCCGCGTGTGCTGCAATCTACCGCTGATAATATGCACTTCCTCAACAAGAGAATAATGTAGATCCGTAAATTCTCACTGAGACTAGTTGAACTTTACAGTATAATTACTTGTTTATAGCGTTTATTGTTTCAGATTACATAATGTTTAAATATTATTGTAGTCCGTGTAGATTTAAACAAGAAAAGAGCATTTTATGTAACAAAGAGGTTGATATTTAAAGGCAATTTATTCTATTCTCGGTTGCAATTTAAGTAATATTAATATAGTGCCTACACCCATATATAATGTTGTTACGTCTGACGAAGGATTTTGATCCAATTCCACCCAGTCTTTCAAGTGCACAGTGTGCTGACTTGAGAGACGTATCAATATTATTATAAATAAGTTTGATATAATATTAGGATATGATATGAATTTCTCGATCCCTAGGTAAAAAATTTTAAGACGAATGCTAAACATTGGACTAACCTTTTAATTAATATTATGTTTAAAAACGGTTTAAACACGAATAAATATTGAAATAGTTATGAATTTATTTTCTATGTATATGATATAGAACTTCCCGATCTATATAGAGAAGGAAACGTAATATAAATCTATTACAATTTTAATTTAAGAATTTAAAATGACCAACCTTGGCAGGGATTGGGACTGCCTGTGCTTAAAACAGTAGCCGTGCATTCATCCCTGTTACTAGAACCAACAGCAATGGCTGCAGTGAAACTGCTATGCGCACCCAGGTTAGAGCATTACATGGTACTATAGGGCCAGTCCTTGGACAGATTGTAGCCCTTCCACCATGTAATACTCCCCTCCCTTATTAGATTGGTTAATTCATATATTTAGGTTACGTCACGTGTGCTGCAATCTACCGCAGACAATATGCACTTTCTCGACAAAACAAAAATCTAGATTCGTAAATGCTTACTGAGACGTATTAAACTTTACAGCTTAAATACTTTATAATAGATTTAAAGGGTTTCATATTATGTATTATTAAACTATTATTGAAGTCCGAGTACATTTATAAAAAAAAGGATATGTGTGTGTGTGTGTGTGTGTGTGTGTGTGTGTGTGTGTGTGTGTGTGTGTGTGTGTGTGTGTGTGTTTATGTGTGTGTGTGTGTGACAGACATCTTGATATTAAAAGGAAATGAATCCTGTTCTCGGTTAATTTAGGTAACATAAATAGAGGTTACTCCACATAATCTTCGATTTGACACAAATTTCTGCAATCCTTGTACCAAATAACTCAAGTGGACAATGTGCTGACTTGAGAGATGTAAAAATATTATTATAAATAATTTCGATTTTATATTAGGATTTGATATGATAAGAATTTCACGTTCCCTAGGTATAATACGTTAAGACAAATGCTAAATATTGGACTAACCTTTTAGTTAAGATTATGTTAAAAAAGGTTAAATACGACTAAATATTGAAATAGTTATGAATTTTGTTTCTATGTATATGAGATAGAACTTCCTGATGTATATAGAAAAAATGTCAAATAAATCTATTAAAGTTTTAGTTTAAGAATTTAAAACAACCAACCTTGGCAGGGATTGGGACTGCCTGTGCTTAAAACAGTAGCCGTGCATTCATCCCTGTTACTAGAACCAACAGCAATGGCTGCAGTGAAACTGCTATGCGCACCCAGGTTAGAGCATTACATGGTACTATAGGGCCAGTCCTTGGATAGATTGTAGCCCTTCCACCATGTAATACTCCCCTCCCTTATTAGACTGGTTAATTCATATATTTAGGTTACGTCACGTGTGCTGCAATCTACCGCAGACAATATGCACTTTCTTGACAAAACAAAAATCTAGATTCGTAAATGCTTACTGAGACGTATTAAACTTTACAGCTTAAATACTTTATAATAGATTTAAAGGGATTCATATTATGTATTATTAAACTATTATTGAAGTCCGAGTACATTTATAAAAAAAAGGATGTGTGTGTGTGTGTGTGTGTGTGTGTGTGTGTGTGTGTGTGTGTGTGTGTGTGTGTGTGTGTGTGTGTGTGTGTGTGTGTGTGTGACAGACATCTTGATATTAAAAGGAAATGAATCCTGTTCTCGGTTAATTTAGGTAACATAAATAGAGGTTACTCCACATAATCTTCGATTTGACACAAATTTCTGCAATGCTTGTACCAAATAACTCAAGTGCACAATGTGCTGACTTGAGAGATGTATAAATATTAGTATAAATAATTTCGATATAATATTAGGATTTGATATGATAAGAATTTCACGTTCCCTAGGTATAATACGTTAAGACAAATGCTAAATATTGGACTAACCTTTTAGTTAAGATTATGTTAAAAAAGGTTAAATACGACTAAATATTGAAATAGTTATGAATTTTGTTTCTATGTATATGAGATAGAACTTCCTGATGTATATAGAAAAAATGTCAAATAAATCTATTAAAGTTTTAGTTTAAGAATTTAAAACAACCAACCTTGGCAGGGATTGGGACTGCCTGTGCTTAAAACAGTAGCCGTGCATTCATCACTGTTACTAGAAAGAACAGAAATGGCTGCAGTGAAACTGCTATGCGCACCCAGGTTAGAGCATTACATAATTAATTGGGCTCAGTCCTTGAGCAGGTAGTCGCCATTATAACATGTAATACCCCCCTCCCTTATTAGATTGGTTAATAATTATTGATATATGTAGGTTACGCCGCGTGTGCTGCAATCTACCGCTGATAATATGCACTTCCTCAACAAGAGAATAATGTAGATCCGTAAATTCTCACTGAGACTAGTTGAACTTTACAGTATAATTACTTGGTTACAGCGTTTATTGTTTCAGATTACATAATGTTTAAATATTATTGTATTCCGTGTAGATTTAAACAAGAAAAGAGCATTTTATGTAACAAAGAGGTTGATATTTAAAGGCAATTTATTCTATTCTCGGTTGCAATTTAAGTAATATTAATATAGTGCCTACCCCATATATAATGTTGTTACGTCTGACAAAGGATTTTGATCCAATTCCACCCAGTCTTTCAAGTGCACAGTGTGCTGACTTGAGAGATGTATAAATATTATTATAGATACATTTTTTTTTAATACTTGGATCTGATATGATAAGAATTCCATATAAATGACCATATAAATGATAAGAATAAGATTAAGACGATAAGACTGGTGCTAAACATTGAGCAACAACGGACAAGTTTACAACGATTTCAAATGACTCGATATTGAAACCATTGTGAATTTCGTGTCCGTAGAAACTTTGGAACAATGGAATTCATAGATTTATGAACCTCATGGAATCTTGCCTTTTATTAAATATAACTTAATAATATCCTTTGTTAATAATTTCCGTCCTGTTCTCACTGATACTGTGCTGGAAGTTAGCCCACGACCACAGGTAGCGGAGGCTACTACCATTACCAAACGTCCTTGTGACGTCAAAGGAGACGAAACGAGGAAAAACTCGTAATTGAATATTTATATGAGTCCCAGCAGTGGAAAACGAATGTAAATGGGCTGATAGCACAAGAGATTTGGAAACTAAACCGGTAAATGTATCAAACCTTGTCAGTACGCCATCAAAGTCTCGGGAAAAAGCCGGGATCACTATTAGCGGCTGGTGATCTCGCACTAATGTAATTCGACCTTTTCTTTTACAAGGAAAGATTGAAAAACAAGCTTTCCGTAGAGACCCTGGAACAAATGTACATTTATCCAAAATCTCTGCTATATAGGAGAAGGTTGAGGAAAAAAAATTTGAGCGCTTCGCAGTAAATAACACATTCATTCTTCCTGTCGTTTGGTGACGTTGAATATATATTTCTGACTCAGACTACCCTTAATGTGGAGTTTAATGATAGCTAAAGTAGCCAAAACCCATTGTTTATCAGCAAACTTCTGTTCCACTATGATCTACTAGTGGATGACACTCTTTGGTTGACAAAAAACCTGGCTTTTGTCAAGTTGCATGAGATAATGTTAACGCTTGTAACTTTTGTATATTTTGATTTAATCTAAATAAGAAAGGACTAACAATAATGCTTTAAAACATAAACATCTAGCACAGCTCTTACAACATTGTCTAGTTGAATGGGATAATAAGGTTACAACGCAGGGTGACCTACGCATGTAAAAGCTTATAAATGACACAATCAATCTGAGTTTACTGGTTGACCTGGAAGAAATCGATTGTCAACCACGCTACTCTTAGTGGAATCAAAAACTACACAGCATCGAAAGGGATAGAAAATATAAAACTGGAATCTTTCCTTAAAAAATTTCCTGGGCTTTTTATACTTAATACTGACATTTAGGTAATATTTTAATCACTGTCAGGCAATTAAAAGGGAGAGAAATCGTTAGTTAAAATGTCTACACATAGTTACAAACATAGTTTCTTGTCTGGGGGTAAGTTTTAGTGTGTAAAGCTTAAGAAATATAATTTTAGAAAAACAATTATTTATTTCATATTTTTAACTCTATTGATACTTTCGTATGTCGACCATTACCACAACTCCCAAAACAATTTTTTTTCTAAGATAAAATTTCCCAAAAAATTCAAGAAACCAGGTTGAGTACTTAAACTATTAAAATTGCTTCTGGAATACTGAATGTACACCTCTTATAACAAGAAAAATGAAAAAAATATTTTTCAAAGTAAATATCATAAGAGAGAAATATTATAATAGGTTCTGGCAACAAGCAATGGTGGCGCCAATTTGACAGTTAAATGTGTTTATTATTACACTTGTAAACTCGCAAGTTTTTCTTTTCGTTTGTTGTGTCTACTATACTATAAACACTTTCTTGCAGTATAAAAAGCCAAAATTAAGTACGTCTAACCCTCCAAACTGTTGTTCATCAAAATTTTGATAAACACAACCCAATTATTATTGTTGTTCATCAAAATTTTGATGAACAAACATTCCCTTGCATAATCACTCATTACAGTATATTCCGGCAACGTATCGATTTCGATTCATGCACCATTGGATTCGGGAAAAAAAGCCTAAGGAATACTATAGTTTTATTCCTTTTTGTATTGTAGTTGCAATGTACCAAGTTCGTAGTTTGGAACGTAAAAGATGTGACCGCCATGTTGTCGATGCGTCTGAGTTGTTGATGTGACGAGTCGTGTTTATTAGTAAGTTTTAGTAGGTTTATTTGTGTGTTTTAGTGTTGAGTTTAGTGTGTGGTGAATTGTTAAAATATTGCAGTAGTGCAAATAAATATATTTTAGAATAAATACATTTTTCGAAAATTTTTCGCAAAAGTTTTGAGTAATGACAAAATGAAACTTTTTTTCGACTCTTCAAAAAAAAAGTTACGGAATTTATTTTACTACTGCTGTATAGTTTACTTCATTCTGAGTAATAAAATATGCAATATAACATGTATTGAAGTAAAACTGTATTAGTAAAACTTTTATTAGGAAAACTTTTACATATACACCCTATTTTCACAATTTATGCGCATCGCTGCTTTTTTGTTATATAGTGTTATTATAGTTTCATAAATTTGTAAAATGCTTATGTGTTTCTGAAACTAGAATAAATTTGACATAAAATGGATATCTCACTTTTATAGTTTTCTTACTATAACTTGGTTTGCTAGGTATGGTCCCCCCCAAATTAAAAAATAAAAAATGTAAATTTTTGAATTTCATGGAAAAAAGTTTTTAGTCAACATTTTTTTAAGGCCAAATTTAAATACTAATATTATTATATGTTTAATTCTGAACACAAAAATATATACTTCTATATATATTACTTTTAATTTATATTTTTTAATAAATTTTTAAAAAAACCTTGCACGAGGCTCGAAAAACATGCTGCCACTACAGGAAAAAATGACTGCCAGTTGGAGGGCTAAGGAAATAGACTTAAATTTTGATTGTGATCATTGCAAAACAATCGCGTGTAAAACTTCATTGAAGTGTGATATGTTGAGTTTTTAATTTATGCAAATATTTAATCAAACTTATTGCCTCAGCGGTAGTGATAATAAAGTACTTGTATGTGAAGTAGTGGCCGGAGTCCATACAGTAATTACATACAGCAAGTATACAGTAAAAAAAGTAGGTTATAGTACTTCTGCTGTTCTACAGGTAAATAAGTCAAAGTCATTAATTGTTACAATACAAACTCAAGGATTAATTGTTTAACACCAAAATTCAGACAAAAATACAGCCATACATACAAGACAACATCTACGTGAATTTTATTTAATGAAAAAATGTGATGTTTTGACTTACCCATTTGCAGAATATTCCAGTCAAAGCGACACAGGTTCAGCCGTGGTGTTCGGGTCATAATTCGGAAGAAGACTGAACTCTGCTAACTTTGTACGTTTAAACTTGAAGGAAAATTACTCACGATGCCTCTAAACCAAAACATTTTAAATGATATTAGGTGTTAAAATTATGTTTTCATGGTAACGAGGAATGATTACTGTTTGTTAAGAAATATGCTATTCGTGTGGCGTAAGTTAGTTATAGAAATTATCAGGAAGAACAATCTAAAATTTTACACAAGAAAAACTTATTTCACTAATTTTGTATAGGTTTTTAAAGCTGAATAAGTATATAAACCCGTTATAGAAAAGTTGTATTAAACAGATAGATAATGCCAGTCATATGTTAGAGTATCATGAAATAAATAGTTTCATTAATTAGAACATGTTTGTTTTAATTTTTGCTGAAGAACTATAATTTGAACCAGCTCAGATAATAGTTCTTTGCAAAATGGTAGTGTGGCCAAAGCTAAGCGATATACCAACCTGTCCAAGCTGGGATTATTGACAAAATTCACCCTCTTTGGCACTTATTTCTAAAGTAATTTGTATAATTTTAGTTAAATTAGTATATTCCTAACACAGTAAAACATAACGAACAAATGTGTAATCTATAAGCTAAGCAACTTGCTTGCTCGACAAGGTTGGTTTTGTC
This sequence comes from Homalodisca vitripennis, assembly GCF_021130785.1. Taxonomy (NCBI): domain Eukaryota; kingdom Metazoa; phylum Arthropoda; class Insecta; order Hemiptera; family Cicadellidae; genus Homalodisca; species Homalodisca vitripennis. The sequence goes on along the minus strand of NW_025777181.1, from coordinate 12,250 downwards.
ATAAAACCACTTATTTTTTTACTGGTCTCATGTAACTCTTGTTTATTATTGTTAAAATATTTAAACAATCTGACGGAAAATATGTCTTAGAGTAAATTTATATTAGATCTATTATAATGTTACACATTAAATAACAAATTTAAACCGGCATTTCGACTGCCTGTGCTTAAAATAGAATAGTTGCCGTGCATTCACCACTGTATGCGCAACGATGGCTGCAGGTTAGAGAACATTCCATGGTACTAGGGTCAGTCCTTTAGCAGGTAGTCGCCCTTCTAACATGTAATACTCCCCTCCCTTATTAGGTTGGAGGATTTTGATTTCTCGGTATACGTTACCTGTGCTGCAATCTACCGCAGACAATATGTATGAGAATAACGCAGATCCGTGAATTCTCACTGAGACTTATTGAAATTTGAAGTGTAAATACTATATAACTGCGTTTTGGGGTTTCTGATTACATATTTATTAATTATCATTATCACACACATTATCATGATTTTTAAAATTTGTATGATAATTTCTTTCTAGATAAACAACATTAAGTTATATGATTGTGTATATTCAAACATGGAATTTATTTGAGCGCCATTGAAGCACTTAGTAGCCTGAAGCATTTCGTTTATGTCTACTGAGAGGATGTTAAGTTTACTTTTCTGCATGATTTGTCTATATGACCGCATGCATGACGATAGTAAAATGAGCTACTTGCTTAAAATTTAGCATGCAACCTTAGTGAAGCCTATTACACAACACGTATTGTAGCGTACTCGTACCTTTTATACATAAACAAACAATAAAATAAATGAATGTGGTCCATATAAAGACATGTAATTAGTGAAGCATGTAAAGTTAGGAATCTTTTAGGAGATTCACAAGCAACCATGCTGCACTAACTTATCTCGTAGTTGTGTTCATAGATTCTAATATTTCTGATGTAATATATAAACATTAAGTAAGTTATGTTTCAATTGGTATATGTGCTGAATTTTAGAATTGAGGGGGACAGGGTAAATTTTGGTCTATTTCCACCAGAAAACAATAAAAACCATCTGCAAGGTATTTCAAAAATCATAAAAATTTTACAGAGTGTGACGTTAATATGGATCGATAAAATACCAACATATCGTGACCTGATGAAAACTGCAGTAAATTATAATTTTAAGAAAACAGAGCAAGTTCATTAATTATGTTAAAGACAAATATACCTTTGGATTTTAGGAAGATTTTGTTCATAATTTCCAAGCGTTGCTGGGTATACAAGTTTTCGTCAATACTATTTACTTATTTTATATCAGCTGTGGCCACCGAGATTTAAATTGAAACATTTTACACAGCTGGCTTTATTAAATGTTATGTGTTATGTTTACATCAACGAACTATACTACTGGAAAACGGACGCGCACTGCCCATAAGCAGCATGTTGTGTTTTCCGCGGTCGCACACAGCTGTGCGTTACTGGTGTATCCATGGATTTGCAGGCGCTTAAAGTGGGCAAGAACTCACCAAGTTCTGTACTCCATGCCAATGATGCTGATCTTAGAACACATTAACTTTTTATTGATTTTAAATCTAGGGTAAATTAAGTAGATCAAGTGATGATGTACGGTATTGAAAAATTGTAAAATATTATTATTTACTCTAGTTATCTCAAACAAATGCGACCACTTCTAAATTGACAGGAAGCCACGAGTTACTTTGAATTAAAACTGTGACTAAACTATTTTTTTTAAATAATATCTCATCACATCGAAAAAACAAAAACTTTTGACATTTAAAAAAGAAACCAACTTAGAAAATAAGGCAAAAATATTGGTCAAAATAATTTTATTTTCTAACACGTAGATTAAGTGTGTCATGTTTGTAAATTTTTTGTAGTTTATTTTGAAATAAAATACTGTCAAATAAAAAGTTGTTTTTTTTTCATCTAGGTAATATTTTTAATGCCTGTAATATTTGTTTCCGACTTTGTAAGAAAAATAAAAGTCAAAATCTCAGTTTATTTTGATATTGCACAAAAATCAGTTTATTTTTTTTAACAGAAAAATAAAAATCCACGGTAAAAAGCAGCTACTAACATTTGTAATAATAAATAAATTGTAGTATCTAACAATTGTATTAGTCTACAAGGCGTTTTTTTAAAGTGATATTAGATCATTACTATAATGGCCTGCCATATGGCGGAGTTAGTTCTTGCCCATTTCCAGCGCCTGCAGACTCGGAACGCAGCCCAGGATATCGGCTCGGTTTCTCCGGCCCAGAGCGCGTTCCATTATTATAATTCGTTGGTTTACATACAGTTTTCTTATTAATAGCGTGTTTCTAACATATTAATTTGTCGTTTCTAGCAAATCAAGATACAGTGTATACAAATTGTACAGTAACCTATTCCGGAGATGTAAATCAGTGAGATTGCTCTAGAGTGAAACATTGTTTTATTTAACAAAGCACACAGCCGTCTTCCGTATTAAAACCACTTTTAAATTTTTCGACATGTTGTCGTAGTGGTTTGATATAACATAGACTTATATGTGCATTGCTGTCTCCCATAGAGAGGTTACAACAGTTCAACAAGTTAGTGAAAGTTAACCTACTCGTCAACTGAAATGTGGAATTCTCACTAAATCTTCAAATCCAAGTGTCCCGCAAAAAAACCTGAAGGTCCCCTTGGTACCTCTCTAAATGGTAAATCGAAATACTTGAGTAGCTTCCTCGATTGTAGCCCTTTTTGTGTATGTATAATTTTATGTTTATTATAATTAAATTACCTTGAGTTACAGTAACTATTATTAGTCTACAAAATAATAAAACAGCTTAATTGTTGAGTTTTATAAAATTTTTTATAAATTCGATATTTTTTGGATAAAAAAGTACTCTGACACTTATAACATTTAGAATTTCACAAGTTCCCAAAGTGGTGTCATTAACAAACTGATAACATGCGATCATAAATTTTAAATCTTTGGTGTTTCATCTAAAGTGATAACCATGTATGTAGACTTGTTATGAGGGGTATTAATTTACCTTTTAAGTTAGGCGAGGCAAGGTTTTCAGGTTGGGGAAGTGGCACTGCTTTTATTTTTTTTTATTTCTTTTGAATAATTTGTTTGCAGTTATTAAATTAAATATTTTCTGTTTGAGAATAGGGTATGCAATGTGTAATTTTACTTAAACAAGAGTAAGGACTCAACATAAAAGTATAATAAATTACCCTAAAGTTGGAAAGACTGCCCGGCTAATATAAACAAAGATATTTTAAATGTTATTGCAATCAAGTCCGACAATCATCAATATCGTTCTTCAGAACACGTAATAGAATATGTATAAAAATGAAAGGAAAAAGCGCACTACAAGTAAGTAATGTTAAGAGACAACCCAACTCTATAATCACAGTTTACTATAGGAAATAACAGCTAATTGCAAGTAATGTGCTCTGTAGGTTTGTGTGGCATACTATTGCATTGTAGTATACTATTGCATCCATAGTAATATCGTTAGGAATTTATAATTAATTCATAAGTGACAGAGAATCAGTTGATTTCTCTCCTGTAGGTAACATTTTAGCTAGGCTTAATATACTCTAGAGACATCGGACATAACAGCCAGAGATTATCATCAAGTTATCGTTTATACAGTGTTCACGTTCAAGTACAGAAAATATTCGATCCAACCATCTAAGATCTTCTCTAAGATTCTACAAAACAACTTTGTAATTTGTTCTCTAATTATAAACTGATTAAAATGCCTGATTACAGAATTAATAAGTGAGATTATGTTTAGATGATCCTGTACGTTTGGAATAAATTACATTCAAAATATGAATTAGTTTATAATTAACCCATGATTTTAAATACAGCCTCACAAAAATTTGTTCTAATCAACCAACGTTTCGATTTATAATGTTACTTCCGTTTAAAAAGTTGCATTGCTTGTTATTGCCTCTGAAGTAATGCGTCTAATGCGTTTTGTGTAGAACCAACTGGATCTTCTCACTACAAATATTTATAAAAAAACTAAACTTGTAATTTATGTGAGAACTATTTCATTACCTCCAAACATATTAATTAAATTTTAAATAAAACAATCAATTGGACAAGTTCAAAAACAGTGAAACCCACTGTTATATTTAAAATAAATACTCAAACACCTAATCCCTTATACGTTAGTTTTTTTATTTAAAGTCCTGTCACGTAAGGAAACATTATTCGCTTAGAACATTTAGCTGTTACTTTTGTATTTTAATAACTAATTTTTGCAACATCTGCTGTTTGGTTTTGATTTTGCATTGGTCGGTAACATCCTTAATTTGTTGTAACTTGACATGGTTTATGCACATCACTTCAAAAGAAAAATTACTGTGAAAACGAAGAATAAGTAGACAAAGCCTGAAAGATATGCATAGAAATGTCTAAAATTTAAAACACGTTACATTAAAAGCAACCAACCGTCCAGATACAGAAACTAAGTGTCAAATCACTATATATTATCTATTTACCATATATGTCAGGTAATAATATATACGGAAAAAATCGGAATCACCGAAGGAAATGTATTGAGATCTATTAAAATGTTACTTTTCAAAATATTTAATGACCAACCTTGGCAGGGATTGAGACCGCCTGTGCTTTAAAACAGTTGCCTTGCATTCATCACTGTTACTAGAAACCAACAGCAATGGCCGCAACTGACACTGTAATGCGTACCCAAGTTAGAGCATTACATGGTACTAGGGCCAGCCCCTGGGCAGGATGTCACCCTTCTACCATGTAATACTCCCCTCCCTTATTAGGTTAGTTAATTGAGATATATAGGTTAAGTCGCGTGTGCCGCTTTCTACCGCAGACAAAAGTATGTATGCTACACGAAATTCCTGTACATCCGTAAATTTTCACTCAGACGTGTTGAATTTTACAGTGTAAATACTTAATAACGGCAACTAAGTGTTTTCAGAGTATATTTGTTTAGTTTATTACTGACCGTGCTACTAGATTTAAACGAGAAACGGAGTATTTATATTTGACAACCCGCTTGATATAAAAAGTAAATTTATTCTATTCTCGGTTGCGATTTATGTAATATAAATAGAAGAGGTTTACAACATTTGTTTCTTGATTTGATATCGTTTTCCGCCACCTCTCTTTCCAATCAATTCAAGTGCAGTGTGTGGTCCCCAATCTTTTTGCAATTTGCCTCTTAAATACGCGTGTCCTTAGATTTTTATACTCACAACGTTTTTTCTTTCCTTTTTTGTTGTTTTACGTTACTACACACAACTATGGTTCAGTGAAAAAAAAACCAAGATTAATTACTTCTGAGGAAAATCCATTTAAAATTTTGAATTGTAAACAATGCACAGAAATCGCGTGTATAACTTCATAGACTGGTGTCAAGAGCGATGTGTTATTTTTATAATTTATGAATCTATTTAATCAACTGTACTGTTTCAAAGGTTGTGACAATAACTAAAAGGTATGTAGTGTAGAGGTTGGAGCCCATACAAGTAATTAACTATAGCTAAATACACAGTAAAATAAGTAGATTATAGTACTTCTGCTGTGCTAACAGGTCAAAGTAAGGAATTGCTACAATCTAAAACTCAAGGCTTAAATTTCAATTTGTAGGCATCATCTACAGCCATACATCCAACACTTACAATCTAAGTAAGTTATATTCAATGAAAAATGTGATTTTTTGACTTATCCATCTGCAGAATTTTTCCCGTCAAAGACACAGAGGCTCATCCCGTGATGTCAAGGTTCACAGGTCCGAAGAAGACTGAACATTGACGCTGCTAACATTGTCCGTATTGGACTTGAAGTAAAACTAATCAGGATTCAACTCTACTGAAAAATTTTTCGAAAATATTAGATTTTAAAATTGTGTTTTCATGGTAACTAGGACTAATTATTGTTAATTAAGAAATATAATAACCTTAAAAGCTTTTAGTTACAGTTGTATATATTCTAAGAAAGAGAGATAGTGTAAATCTTTGCAATAGGGTAGGAAAAAAAAACATTCTTAAACATTTACTACTTCGATTTAGTAATTTTTTCCATTGATAACGGTTTTCATTAAAATTATTTATTAAAATAAATTTTATAAAGAATTTTATTTAAAATTCAAACCATTTCGGTAATAACGATTGTACCGTATGACGATAAACACATGGGGGTGGTGACTATCTGAGGTCGTAGTAATAAAATACTAGAAATAAAAAGTTTACTTATTAATGTTCAGTTTAAATACGAAAACTTATAAGCCCGCAATCTTTTAGATGGTAAAGGAAAAGTTATGTTAATGCCCACAAGTTGACCTGCCAATATAGAATATAATTAACTAAAAAAGTTTATAATCTTCTAAAGTTGGGGTGGGCCTAAAATATCCAATGTTCTATTGAATTAATGCGTACGAACGAACGTTTACTTTTACAAAACAATAATTATTATCACTTCCACTTTCGCGAAATAGGTAGACCTCACAACTCAGGGTGTTCTGGAGCCGGCGTCTTGGCACGAGACATTAAAGCTGTAGTCTAAGAACGGTTATTTCTAGATGAGGAGTAGAAGTTTGAGAAGTGGTAGCCATCTATTCAAACAAACACGTGAGGAATACATCAGCTACGTTAAACTCGCTGCTAAAACAAAATTCGCGACGGTATTAAGCCATTTAATGATACAAAATTACTATTTATAAACAAACGTGCTCGTCAAGCCATAAGGACGACGCCACAACCTTTATCTTATCTCCATCAAGGCAAATAAAGAGATCCTTCAAGGGTTTTAAGTTTACTTTACTATTCACGATCTTTACATTCTACGATTACATTTCCCCATTTTATACGTTTGGCATCAAAGGGCTAATTTAATAATACTGAAAAGATAAATTTTACTTTCGGACAAAGACGCGCGCGGTCTGATCGGTTACGTAGTTGGGCTGCTTACAAAAGTGTTGTGTTAGAAAGAAAAAATTCATACGCGTTTTGCCCAATTAGGTAGTTACTCCGCCCAATATATTTAGTTCCGGAACAATGGGATGTAAAATAATATTATATTATATCTACTGGCTGATTAGGTTGCCGAAATTTACATTGTAGTTGAAATTTAATTAATTAATTTTACGGTAACAAACTCCACAGCAAAAATTATAAGGATATTAAGTTTATAGCCTATTTTGATTTTCTACGCAAAACCTGTCCATTTTTTTATTTAGTAGAATATCTAAAACTTCTTTTATTGTATTTATAATTAGTATATATTATTTGGAAAAAATTTATCTACAGGGTATGGAAAAGTTATACATTTTATAGCCATACCATTGAATAATCGTTGATATAAACTTAAAGTTATATTTCGATAAAAGGCATTTACATCAACTAATTACTATTCAATTAAAATTAATGATTTTAGAAAAATCCTTTATTTAAATTTATAATAATTAAAAATATAGAAATGGGAGGAATAAGCATCAAGAATCAAGAAAAATGAATGCACAGTTATTTATTTCTTTTGGTATAACTTAATTTATCTCAATTAAGTATTAAATTGTATATTCTTATGGTATGCTAAAATCGTATAAAATTAAAATATATTTCCTATAAGAAAACAATTACAGACACCAACTTTTTTTAAAACTCGTAAATAATATTACATATTATTATACATGAAAAAATTTTAATTTATTGAATATGAGTATATTAAAGTAATAATTCCAAATATCTCAAACAAGCATAGAAAATTGCTATTCTTAGTCGCAAAAGAAATGCTATTGAGACGACCGCATTATTAAATTTAGATCTCACCAACAAAACGGTATAAAACTATTATTGTTTTGAGCTTATACAATCATAATATAAAAGTATTATTAAAGGTTCGATAAAATCTCATAACTTGCGTTGTGCTGGAATGTTTCCCTTCACTTTCTTGGCGCTACGTTTTGTTGTCCACTTTTTATTTATTGCTCGCGAAAATGTCCTCTCTAATCAATTTAAAAATTATCTATTTATGATGGGTTTATTACCAAGAAAAAAGGTTTCTGTTAGTGACCTTAGTCCATGCTTTTAAACACTGTTAAATTTAAGATCTAATAATGAAAACAGTTACTACCTAAAGCGCTATCACTACATACTTTGATCACAGATGGTCGGTAAAGATCTCCGTAATAATAATCACTGATTCCCTAGATAACTACGGAACATATCTAATTTAATTAACATTGTTATTTATAAATACTCACCAACACGTTTATTAGTTTTTTAATAGTTAGTTAGCAAAACAGTTATGTCAAATGTTTATTAATAGGAAGAAGAATCTATGTATATTTTCTCCGGTACAAGTTATATTTTAAATTTCAATGTTGTTTAACTGGGGACTAATGCAAACGTATTATTTTGATCAGACCATAAGTAGGGATCACTGTAAAAAACCATTACTGAGACTATATACATAAAAAAATAAACAATGGTGATTACAGAAATCTTGGAAGGGACAGAATTAATTTCACGCTTGGGAGATCAACAAGCGATAAGTAAAGGACACTCATATATATTCTCGCGTTCACATGCTTATGATTGATTTATCGAGCCTTCACAATTTATACGCTATATTATGGATGCAATGGTTTTTCAAAACAAAGTATCGAATGAACTTAAGATGCTTGGGAGGGACTCTATAAATTATTAGTACTATAGTGTAAAGTTTACACTTAGGTCAATAAGGAAACTGATATTGATTATTACTACTTTCCACTGTCACTAAATGCATATTGTTAAAGTTTTGGAAATATAATTTTCTACGGAGGCAACATAATTAGATTTAATTAACAGAGCGACGATGAAAAAATCTCTATTTTCGTTACAGTCATACATAGAGACTTCATATGTTTATAAAGAAAGTATTGCACTTCTATTGTATGAAAGGTGATACGATATACGATAAGAAAGTAATGCTGACATCTGTTATATATTAATTAATTATCAGATATTTGCCTTAAAAAAATCGTTGCCTACAAATGTTAATAAGCATTTAAAATGCTACCGAACGTTTCGACGTTCTTACCATACCTGTAAATTCAGGTAACTGAATTACTTATTGAAATAAATCTTTAAACAAGTTTTCAGTATCGCACAAATCTTACCATAGCGTTGTTTACATGCCTAGTGAATTCACGAATTACACCTACGAAACTCATGCCTTCCAGCTTGAACTTGAAATGTGATTCCGATCTCTTGGCGCGAATGATAATCGTGGTTTTTATGTTATACTGATGGACAAAGTCATTTGGCAATGTACAAAGCTTGTACATTCATAATAAACTTTAGCAGCTTCTATAAAACGATTATTTATAATGGTGAATAACGAAATATAAGAGCAAGGAAACAAAATATAAAAATTTCGCATTTACCAGTTTTGAAGAATTTTTTGGACTTGAACTTGTAGTCCCTTAAGAATAAAAGATTGTAGTGCTCGAACATTCGATTTAACGTGCGCTAGAAATAGATTCCATCCCACCCCATTCATATTAGTCCGATTACTAATCTTACGTTGCATCTAAGCTTCTTTAACTAAATTTTGTAAAATTTCTAAAATTCCATGGAATCGGTTTTCGTGGAGACGAAGATATTTACGAGTATTGATTAGGTGAAGGGCAGCATATACCGTTTTAACCATTTGATATAAATTGACATAATGATAGTTTGTATGCCAGAGTTCTGGAAATCACTGATTACTCACTTGTTTTTATTTGGGCTGTTCCAGATCCGAAATCAATTTCTTAGATTTACTTTAACTCAAATTCAATAAACTATATACGGTTGGTTAGTACTAACTATAGGATAGGAAATTATTTAAAAAAAAACATAGTTAAAGAAAAAATGAGGTTAAATTTATTGTAATTTAATTGGTGCACTTTAAAATGAAAAACTATAATTTCTTCATGCACTAAGTTTCTAAATGGAAACCATACAAAATGTAACATTCACTTGTAGTGCAAGTTTTGCGGGAATGTAATAGAAGTATGAAGTAATTGTGAATGTAACTTAACTGCCACCACGGTGAGAAGGTTTCTGCAGAAGGTGTCTGGTACAAAAACAACACTGGCTTCTAATTTTGGGATGCAATTAGTTCTTAAACAATAGAGCTTTATTACAATTTGTTATGCATAACAACCGTTTTATATTTCCCATTATCTAGTTCTAAATATGACAAAATTGGAGTGTCTACAGATTAATAATTTTTTCTTTGTCGTTTGTAACTTAGAGGCATTACGAGGAACGTTTGCATATTTAGTTCATACTATATTCTTGATTGCTAATTGCCAGAACATTTTAATCAAGGATTTAAGTTTTCCTTTAAACTTATAAATATATTAGTAAGAAACCTCAAACAGAGCCTTATTTGGCAATCATGTTGTTGTAGCGCCGGTGAGTTTGTCTTGTCAATGTGCTCCGTCTGTCTGTTTTGACGACTAACATGTAAGTAGTAAGAAGGTTCTTGCGACCTGAAACTTGTTACATTATGCGACATGTAACAATTGTTCATTAATTTGTCCTAATGTCTGAATTATATTTGAAGGTTTTATAAATCATTACGGTTTTTAAAGGGTCATCCCGTCTGTTCTGTAGGTTCCTGTAATCCTAGGAAGAACCTTATTGGTATTTAGGGTTCAACAGGTCAAGGGTAGGATTAAGTTATATATCTTCATCATCTGTCTGTTCCATCGTGGTGTAATAAGACTTGACAGTAAGGATCGGTAGAGACTTTAATTAACGACTCGGGTATTCGTTTCCACTTAAGTGCCTCGAGGTAGAACTCATTTAATTTTTGTGCGTATAAAGAACCAAAAGGGCAGTCCGTTATTAGGGGTTCATATTAGTTGTTTTACCAGTGTATTCAAAACCAACGAAACCTCAAAACCCCTCCATTTTTTTTCCTTGTTAGTTGAGCTTTATTAGTCAGCCTTTTTTTTTTTGTTCATGGCTGAAGTCTAAAATTTCGGTACACCTATTATGGTTTGTTCCCGTGTTCAGCAGGCCTGCGCCACACAACATCTACTTGGGTACTGACGTCGATTGGCGTTTTGCATCAGAGGTCTAATATATGGCAAAAGCTTGGTTTCTTCAATATGAAACAAGAGTTCACCCTGACTGGGTGAAGTACTTAAAAAAAAACACTTAAAACAGTAACAAATGTTGGAGGTAAACCAACTAGCACGGGCAATGCATTAATCGTGTGTCCACGCAAGGCAAGGAAGTAACCTACGACGTGGCCACAGTCAACCTGTCGCGTAAACTTGATTTCGCTGAGGTTACATATTTCATTATTTCTACACATTTCTAACTCTACCAGGCAGTTAAAACCATAAATACGCTCAACAATAACAGAATATAAAGATTAATATCGCCCTCTAGTGCATACTTAAGAAAATCTGGTAATGCTACTCGAATGTCTGGACAGCAAGCAAAAAAAATAATTCCATGATTGGGATATGATAGCAAAATCATTGAAACTCAGTGTAGTACAGACACAAGTATTACATGGTTAAATGTACAACGTCTACAAATCAGTTGGTTGTTCGAAATATTAATATGTGACATACAACAGAAACAGAACCATTTTTTTTGAAATTCAACAATGAATCCGATCTGAGAGCATTACAAAAAAGGACGCATGGGAGATATCGTATTTAATCTTCTTAAGATGCAGAGATAGGAGGCGTTTCGTCGTATTTATGGGAAAACATGAAATGTGATAATTTAGATATTAGAACTTAAGTATACCAGTAACAAGAGCGTCCAGAGGCCAAGATGAGTACCAGGACCAGAGAACAGAGGCCACGGGGCTGAAATTTTGACACAACTACAGAAGCTTATTGTCTTCCTTTACAGTTAATTTGATCTACAACTTGAAAGTACGAACGAGGATCTTAATAATCTAGAAAGTTGTTTGCACTCTTTGGCATTTGCGTAGACCTCCGTATTGCTGCTACTGTACTTGTTTGATACAATAAGACTGTTCCAATGTATAGACACAGGAGGTTAACTGTGGTTTTAAAATCAATGTAAGCAATCATCCATTAATCCCTAATTCATTCTAATTTATTCATATCATAATGTGATTAATAGTGATTTTAGATTTTACCACGTTCGCTGCGGGCCACTGCTCGGACAGTCCCGTGACCCTCGCCAAAACTGAAGAGGGCACTGTCCGGAACAGTGGCGATACGCACAATGCATTGCTTATTCGTTTCGTCTGTC